>NW_015505266.1:1637682-1675182 GCF_001515645.1 Sinocyclocheilus grahami | reverse complement strand
CTGTGGTGACTGATATTTTTGTATTTACTGTACTTCGCAATCACAGATTCTAGCCTACGTCTTGGAATAGGACCCAAATAAGCATTTTGACCGTATATTGCCATCTGAACAAGCAAGTAACAAGTCTGCCATGTTTGTTCTGACCACCTGAGGAAAAAAGCATTACCATAAATCTCGCTACCAATGGTGATTAAATCTAAAAATTGGTTCGCTCGTATCAGATCAAACCGTTCAAATTATTATTATTGTTATACTTTATTCTCAAATGATTAATATTAACAACATCAGCATTGGTGACTATGAGTATAGTGTGTATAAGCGAGTAGATTTCAATTTCTGCACAGTCTAATCTAATTGTCATACTCTTCAAATTTCATATTAAGAAATTCTTTTAACCCAAAAAGCAAATTATGCTCCCTTCGAACTGGTTTTCTTTAAAATACAAATCTTTGTAATCCCAGGCTATCTGTAATCAGAAGCACATTTATAACTAGAATATAATTTAATTTCATTCACATGTGTTTCATAAACACACAATCCTTTATGGATTACAATCCGCCATCAAAATGATACATTTAATTATTCTGGCTGCTGTGAGAAAAGGCTACAAACGATCCGCCACCTGCAGGATCCTCACATGCGATAGTCTAGTAGCCGGGACGACAACTTTGTTTACAGAAGTGACGTAATGACACAGCAACATGCTCGAATTTCCCGTGAAAACCTTCCCGTACCACTCAAATTAGAAAACATTATTATTTGTCGCCATCTCTGTTTGAAAACCTGGAATTGCAGCTGTGTGCGAAATTATCTAGCTTGCATGGGTTGTGCTCAGGCACGGCTCCAGCGCGGATGAATCTAATGTTCTGAAGAGTATGTGTGGCAGTCAGTCACCGCACCGCTGTGGTGACTGATATTTTTGTATTTACTGTACTTCGCAATCACAGATTCTAGCCTACGTCTTGGAATAGGACCCAAATAAGCATTTTGACCGTATATTGCCATCTGAACAAGCAAGTAACAAGTCTGCCATGTTTGTTCTGACCACCTGAGGAAAAAAGCATTACCATAAATCTCGCTACCAATGGTGATTAAATCTAAAAATTGGTTCGCTCGTATCAGATCAAACCGTTCAAATTATTATTATTGTTATACTTTATTCTCAAATGATTAATATTAACAACATCAGCATTGGTGACTATGAGTATAGTGTGTATAAGCGAGTAGATTTCAATTTCTGCACAGTCTAATCTAATTGTCATACTCTTCAAATTTCATATTAAGAAATTCTTTTAACCCAAAAAGCAAATTATGCTCCCTTCGAACTGGTTTTCTTTAAAATACAAATCTTTGTAATCCCAGGCTATCTGTAATCAGAAGCACATTTATAACTAGAATATAATTTAATTTCATTCACATGTGTTTCATAAACACACAATCCTTTATGGATTACAATCCGCCATCAAAATGATACATTTAATTATTCTGGCTGCTGTGAGAAAAGGCTACAAACGATCCGCCACCTGCAGGATCCTCACATGCGATAGTCTAGTAGCCGGGACGACAACTTTGTTTACAGAAGTGACGTAATGACACAGCAACATGCTCGAATTTCCCGTGAAAACCTTCCCGTACCACTCAAATTAGAAAACATTATTATAAGCTAACCGCTGTGAATCGGGCTAAAGTAAGGCGATAGTTTTGAACACCGGCTGGTTATGTACTTGCTCAGATATTGATTTCGGATCATTTTTAACCAAAAAAAAGTTACGGACTGCAGCTTTAACCTGTTATATTAGCATTTTCATAAAATATTCTATATGTGTGGGTGTGTGTGTGTACTTGTTTATACTACATTGTGTGGACAAAATGTCCCCACAAGGATAGTAAAACCTGACATTTTTGACAGTGTGGACTGGCTTGCGGTCCCTACGAGGGGAAAAAAATATTAAAAATAGTAAATGATGTTTATCTGACAGTGTAACAATGCAAACAGGTTTTATGTAAGGGTTAGGGGATAGAAAATATTGTTTGGTCAGTATAAAAGTAATAGAAGTCTATGGAAAGTCCCCACAATTCACAGAAACAAATGTGTGTGTGTGTGTACATATAAATATATATTAATATAAATAATAAATGAATACGTACACGCAGTATATGTATTTATTTATTATTACCTAAGACCATAATACTTTTTGTTCGTATAATAAAAAAGATAGATTTGTTTCTAAAATGGTTACAATACATTGTCCTTCTGTTGAATGTACTATTGTTTAAAAAGCACACTGTATTTGTACACCGTATGCAAATATGGCATCAGCATTAGCTAAATGCGCCGCTGTCAACGGAGCGCGTTTATAACGGCCGTACAGTACGTCGCCGCCAACCGAGGCCTTGCTGGAATCCACATTAATAATAAACCGAAAAGAGCAAATAAACAAAAAAGATGCAAATCTCTTTCATTTTGTGGCCCTGCATGTATCTGCTTCATTTGTTCCCAGTAAATCCTTGAACATCGCCTGATGCATGAGCAATTAAATTTTTCCCCTGAAAGAATCCGCAGAAGATCAGTGTCTCTCGGCATTACTTAAAAAAAATAAGGAAAGAAAGAAAGCGAGATGAAACAGAGGAAACATCTCCCCTCTAATGAGTCGATCCAGTGTTTGAACAATAGATACGGGCGACATTTCACTAACCAAAACCAGGAACGTCTTGATGCTTTGCTTCCTCACTGGGATCACCAGGACATAGACGGATGTTGTAGGCTGTTTTGTTTGCATCGGTCTTCAGGTGGTATTCGAGGAAACTTGAGATCTTGTAGATTTGTCATGCAGTAAACGCTGGGAAAGAGAGGAAAAGAATATACAATATGGTCATAAAACTCTTTTTTTCATGTGTTCTTTTCTTTTGAAGTCGTTTGATGTAGTATATGTAGAGATTCTGTACTGTACTCTAATGATCACAATGCAAAGCTGCCTTCCCAGTCTACTCGGATCATTCATTCAAAATATACAGCAAAAAATGGTTTTATACAGAAATGTCAATAATAAAATTTTCATTTAATATTCTGATATCAAAATTTTCAGTTTAATATCAGAAATATATGAAGAGTTTATTTGCAAAAATCAATAAACGCCACTTTAAAAAAAAGAAAGCTGATTGCCGTGCATTATTCTCCACATATAGCGCGATCTGAACCCTAAACACATTTTAAAAAGCCGGTTTTGTCCACTTTCAAGGCATTGCGAGTTCACGTTTTACTGCAGAAGCCGACAAGTGCCCTTGTTGTTTTTGAACAGAAGCCGATAAGTCAATTTTAGCGAATCAGCTCGATTTCCGTATGAAATTACGGGCTAGCTGAGAGGAGTTTCGTCAAAGCTGACTAAAAGTGAACGAGGATGGATAATTTCAACGAACTTGATGAACCTGTGATATCTTCAGGGTGAAAAAGGAAAATAAAAGCTGAAGCGTTTTCACGGAACCTTGCGAAAGCAGCGCGTTACAATGGTGAGGGAAAAGCTCAGTGTATTGCGTGTAATCACATCCATACAGTTTATGATCACAACAACAACATGCATCTACATTGTCATCTGAGGAGATTACAAAGATTTAGTCTCGCGTAGCCAGACCTTCAGACTGACGGCTGAAGGTCTGGAATCCATGGCCGCTTTCATTGGCCAAGGCCCACCCATGAGGCCGTTTGACTGACATGTGAAACAACCAATCACAGTTAGTTTCGTTCATCGTCACGTTTCAGGGCGTGGAAATGTCGCCACAATAACAGACCGGTGTGTAAAACTCTCGGACGTATTTTAAAGATTCTATGACGCAAACTTTACATTTTTCACATACTTTTGAAAATCCAGCGTTTAGTTGATCCTGATAAGCGCTCGTCATCACAGTTATAAACATGGCGGCTTTCTTCTTTCGTGAGGGGGTTTGGTGTCACGGCATCTTTGTTTCCAGGCGGAACGTTAAAGAACGCGACACGCACATCTCCCGGAAATCCTGTATAATTCAACCAATCCGATGACGACTTCGAAACTCCTGAAGTGTTTCCACTTTTGTGTGCCGTATGCATCAGACGTTCAGCCAATGGTCCGTGGGCGTGACGTCTGAGGCTGAGACTAACAAAAATTAAACTAGTGTTTTTTTTAAACTCTAAAACATAAAATGTAGAGTTATCTGCTTTTGCTATAAAACTATTTTTTAATATGTAAAAAAAAAAATACTTTCAGTGAACTTTAATTTTGTAAATTACCTGTATTTAAGTTATTATTACTTAATCAAAACAACCCAACTGCAGTTTGATTGATATTACTTGGAATGCGCAATAAAAAAAAAAACGTGATTTCTGAAGAAAAAAAAAATCGGAGTTATCGGTTTTTGCAAATGAACTCTTCATATATTTAAAGGGGTCATATGATGCCATTTCAAGTTTTCCTTTCTCTTTGGAGTGTTACAAGCTCTTGGTGTGCATAAAGAAGATCTGTAAAGTTGCAAAGACTAAAGTCCCAAATCCAAAGAGATATTCTTTATAAAAGTTAAGAGTCAGCCATGCCTACCTAAAACGGCTCGTTCTAATACGCCCCCACATACATCACTATGTGAAAATATTAGCATAATGCCGCCCAAACGTGCACGCAAGGAAAGAAGGCGTGGTTTCAGGAACAGTAGTAGTGTTGATGCAGCCATGTCAGGGAGACGCTGTGTGATTCAGTGCGAAAGCACTTTATTTGGCCTTCCGGAAGTAGATGCAATTAGGAATCATTGGTTAAGATTTATTTACAACAGAACAGCACAACCCAGATGTTCGAATCCGTTCAACGCATTTTATGGACGACAGTTTTTTTGAACCTAGGAGAATACAAGGCTGGCTGTGCACAAAGGCTATTTCTAAAAAAAAAAAAAAGGGTCAATTCCGACTTTGCTATGAAAATCTGGCGCGTCAAAGGAGTATGTTGATCAGAAATCTTAAGTTCTGCAGACTGAAATCTAAAAGAATGGCTCCTAAAGTGTCTCAAGTGGTGTTTGCCCAGCTAGTGTACAACTCTGAATATGCAACCTGGACAGAAAAGAGAGAACACTTTTATGGGGAATAAAAACACTCAAGACACTCACTCTACAGTAGTCAACATTTGAAGTGGATCAAAAAAGTTCTTCAAAGTTTTCCTAAGACAAGAACGCATTTTGGTTTTAGTTTTAGGACAACTTTGATAAAAGGATTTGATCCACTTCAAATGTTGACTAGTGTGTGTATGTATGTATGTAAATATATATATATATATATATATTAGGGGTGTAACAGGTGTACACAAATATGACGGTTTGGTACGTACCTCGTTTTTAACGTCACGGTTCGGTATGATTTCGGTACAGCAGGGGGAAAAACTTTTTTTTTTAAATGGTTTACTGAACAAGTTGCTCTTTCTTTAAATAAAAACAAACAAAAGAGCAATAATATGCAAGTGCTATGATATGTATTTCTATTATCTTACATAATTTAATATTCAAATTGAAGCAAATACAATTTACATATTTTCCTTTAAATCTTAAATGTTTATTTAAACATTAACCTTTTAAATATTTTAAACATTTTAAAGTAAAAATACATTGTGTATTTTAATATTTTTTATATTTTTTATTTTTCTGATATTTCCTCTTTAATATTTATTTCATATTTAATAAAAAAAATGAAATAGTTTAATATTTTATTATATTTTAATGTCACATTTAATTTCATAATTTAATATTTGCTTAAATTGTTTTCGAATATTTACATTCAAAATATTAAAAAATGTAATGTTTTAATACGTATTTAACCATTTAATATTTAATTTCAGAATTTAATGTTTACTTAAATTCTTTTCAACTACTTACATTCAAAATATTTGAAAATATAATGAAATGATTTTAATAAATATTTCAGCCATTTAAATTTGTATTATAATAATATTTGTGTTTTATATTTATATTATATTTTAATGTTCAATTTATAAATTTTTTATATTTCATTTAATAATTTAATTAATATATTTACTATATTAAATACTTTTCAAATATTTAAACTGACTCAGAATATTTGAAGATGTAATGATAATGAACTAAAATCTGTTGGTTGATATTGAAAATGGGACTAGGCAGGTTAACCACTTCTGTGAACTGTCCAGTTTCAGATAGATATCAGCCAGTTACAATCAAATATCAGCCGACTCGTGAAGTACAGTAACAGAAACAGCTTGTTTAATTCAAAGGGTTGTAAAACGGTCATTTTTTTAGTTGACGGTTATTCTGAGTGCACGTCTGGGCAGAGCGAGGAATTAAAAATGAAGAGCTACAAAAGTGTATATTATGGATCTTTGTAATGTCGTGTTGCTGCATTGATTAGGACTCAAGTGGCCCATATTTTCAACGACAACATGCTGAGCTCAGGATGCTGGGTAAATTTCATTTAAGGGAGCAGCTTGATTGATTCAAGGCCTGTATTAGTTGGTTATTGGGGTCTTAAATGAATGGCCGTTTTAAATAAACCCCTGTACGTCGCAGCAGGGCTCCACACGCCTCTGCTTCAGGATTGAGTATTTCCATGCCGTCGGCTGCCAGCACGAAATTAGTTGTTGAGTTCAGGTGTGCAGGAAATTATATTGAGCAATGTGCACTGGCTAGAAAGCCCTGCTTTCACAATATTGCCTGGATCAATACGTGCCTTTCTGGACATCGGTTTAGGGAAGAAATTAAAAACATGATGCAGAGGGTAATTATTCAGAGACAACTGATTTTGGTGTTTGGGTTGGTCATTGTAAGTTCAATGTGCTTCATTAGTTTTCATTTCTGTTTTGCAGGTGCATGATTGCAGATGAGGTAAGAGCGTTTTGCTTTTCTTGACTCTAATTCGATTGGGTTTTTATAGAGTCCACTAATCACTGACCATTTGTGTCATCAGATGGGTTTGGGAAAGACGATCCAGGCCATTTCAGTGGCATATATCTTCAAACAAGAATGGCCTCTGCTGATTGTGGTGCCTTCATCTCTGAAATACCTTTGGATTGAAGAGCTGGAGAAGTGGATTCCCGAACTCGACCCCAGAGACATCAACTTGGTCGAAAGCAAGACCGATACAATGTATGACAAATTTAAGTTTAATAGAGCATAACACTTGGGTTCAGGAAGTGAACAAGTGAAAAACCGCATTGATTTTCTCCAAATTGAAATGGATTTTTAGAGTTAACATCTTAGGTAATGATATTTAGACCTAAATAACTCGATATGTAATATTTGAAAACTATATCTTTACATATTGCTTTCATAAAAATCACACGTATGTTGCAGAGACATTTTTGAAAGAGCACAACATTTTGAAAACATTGCATAATATTTGCAGAATTTTTAAATGAAAAATGTTAATATTATTTTCATATATATATTTTTTTTTATATATTATAGTTTTTAAAATATATATGTTTTATATATTTATATTTATTATTATTATATATAAATGCTTTTTGTTTATGTTTTAAATATTGTTAAATGTTTTTGGTAAATTATTATTGCTAAATTAATAAAAATACATGTAAAATATAATTTTCATATATATATTTAGTAGTAGTAGTAGTAGTATTTAAATGATTATTTATTCAAAGACATAACTGCCAAAATGTTTGCATATTATTTTCATAATAATAATAAAAAGTTGCAGAGACATTTTTTTAAAGAGCACACTATCTGGAAAACATTACATAATATTTGTATAATATTTTAATATATAAATTATAATTTTTTAAAATACATATAAATGCTTTTTTTGTTGCTTTTTTATATATATTCATTTATTCAAAATAAGTTATTGTCACAATATTTGCACATTGCTTTCCTAATATCATAATTCCAGTACACACAATGTGTTGCAGAGACATTTTTGGGAGAGCAGACCATCTGGAAAACATTGCATGCTATTTCACGCGTCATATTTATGTCCAAACATCCACTAAGCATCTTAAAAATGACCATGCAATCTAAATATTAAATGTCACATAAACATCTGAATGCTGTTCAAGCGGAGAAAGTTTAATGACGTGTAAATTGTAGCTAGATTTTGACACACACCAACTGGGCATCTTAGTAATCGATCGTTTAAGTTTGTTTTGCAGTCCCTGAACAAAAAAAAAAGAGGGACATCGGTTCGTAATTCATTGCGATCCAGTGGACCGTACTGGAGGACGTCTGCACTGGTGGCCAAGAGATTTTTTGCTCAAAATGAAACATTGATTCTTTCAGACTGCGTGTGAGTTTAATCATAGTGGCAAAATTGATTCATGAAATTTATGACTGAGTATGACTTTGCAGAAGCCTCCGGAAAAGTTGGGAAGAAATCTCTTGATTTATAAAATTTTTTCCCCCCTCTTTGTGTCACACTTTTATGAGTAGCTTTAGAAGTTATGAAAACCGTTCTTGCAGATTTTCAGCCTGTAGAAATACAAAACTGAAGTAAAATCTCCTGTTCACCGACTACAAAATTACACCACAATACAAATTACACGGCAGACGTATGAAATCAAATCACCTCCCCAGAGAGATATTAAACAAATCCTAAATTAGCTCACCTTTTATGGCTACGAATCTCACACAAAGAATACTTTAGCTCTGTCTTAGGAGTGGGAGAGAGTTTATGAGAGGATGCTGGGATTGATTGTACAGCCCATGCAGTCAGAGGGTCATGTTGTCTTTTTGCCTGTTATTGATGCTTCTAAAAAGAGGCTCACAAATTGCTCTGTTTACCCTGAGAATTCTGGCCCGGGGTTGAGTCGACCTGTAAAGTCGTTGCCATGGCAACATCTCCCTCCGAGCTTGATAAAGGCCTGTCAGCATGGTGAATGATATTTTAACTCTAATGGCTCATAGTGCAAAGCAGGAACAAACATCATTTCCTCTCAGTGTACGGTTGGCATCTTTACACAGTATGTAAAAAAAACGTAAAATGCTTTTATGACCTTGTGGCTCCAATGAAAACGCTAATAATATAAACTGTTGTGAATCTATCTACAGTGTACACTGTTTCTGTTGTGATGGATTTGTACGTTTGCATCTCGTGATTTAAAAATTGCATTTTAAAAATTAAAAATTAGTTTTAGACTAAATGTAATGTTAAATGCTAAGCGCAACTAAATCTATAATGGTTTAATTTTATTTTCGACATCTGTCGACAGCCTCTACACCTCATTTCAGTAGAATTTTTAAGCATTTTCAACTCAGTTTTTAGTAAAAAGATAAATTTTTTCCAAACGACATGGAAGTGGTGTGACCAAAAATTGTTTTTGTTTCTTTCGTGAAAGTTTAGCTTAGCTTATCTTAGCTCGTGGTTTCGTATAGTGTGTATGAAAATAAATTCAGTAAAACCTAAAAATTATTAAATGATTTTACCAACTTGTGGCTCCAATAAATACACTAATAATATAAACTGATATAAATATATTTAAGTTTAGACAGTTTCTTTTGTGATGGATTTGTAAGTTTGTACGTCGTGATTAAATTTTTTTAGTTTTTAGACAAAATGTAACGTTAAATGCCAAGCGCAACTAACTCTGTAATAGTTTATAGTTGTTTTCGACGTTTGTTGTTTACGTCAAAGCCTTTACACCTCATTTCAATGGTATTTTGATGCATTTTCAACTCAGTTTTTAGAAGAACCTAGATTTTCACGAATGTTATGTTGCGTGAAATTCGTAAAATGCTTTTCTGGTCTTGTGGCTCCAATGAAAACACTAATAATATAAACTATTATAAATGTATCTAAGTGTACACAGTTTCTGTTTTGACACGTTTGTAAGTCATGACCCAAAATTATATTTGTTTTAGACAAAAAAAGTAATGATAATTAGTAATGCATTCGAATTTGAAGAGAATATTCAGGATTGGACTTGATTGAATCTGTCCAAACTTGAACTATAATATTGTTGGTTAAAGAGACCTCAAAATGCAATTGCTGTCATCATTTACTCCCCCCTAACCTCTAGGAGTTTCTTTTTTCTGTTGAACACAAAATAAAATATTCTGAAACATTTTGTGAAACAAACTTGTTGCCGGTAGCTACTGACTTCCATAGAATGGGAAAAAAATAATATGGAAGTCAGTGGCTACCAACCAGCAACTGTTTAGTGAGTAAATGATGACAATTTTCATTTTTGGGTGAACTATTACTTTAATGTTGTATTTTTCCTGGCATCTTTACACAGTATGTAAAAAAACGTAAAATGCTTTTATGACCTTGTGGCTCCAATGAAAACGCTAATAATATAAACTGTTGTGAATCTATCTACAGTGTACACCGTTTCTGTTGTGATGGATTTGTAAGTTTGCATCTCGTGATTAAAAATTGCATTTTAAAAATTTAAAATTAGTTTTAGACTAAATGTAATGTTAAATGCTAAGCGCAACTAAATCTATAATGGTTTAATTTTATTTTCGACATCTGTCGACAGCCTCTACACCTCATTTCAGTAGAATTTTTAAGCATTTTCAACTCCGTTTTTAGTGGAAAGCTAAATTTTTTCCAAACGACATGGAAGTGGTGTGACCAAAAATAGTTTTTGTTTCTTGCGTGAAAGTTTAGCTTAGCTTATCTTAGCTCGTGGTTTCGTATAGTGTGTATGAAAATAAATTCAGTAAAACCTAAAAATTATTAAATGATTTTACCACCTTGTGGCTCCAATAAATACACTAATAATATAAACTGATATAAATACATTTAAGTTTAGACAGTTTCTTTTGTGATGGATTTGTAAGTTTGTACGTCGTGATTCAATTTTTTTAGTTTTTAGACAATGTAACGTTAAATGCCAAGCGCAACTAACTCTGTAATAGTTTATAGTTGTTTTCGACGTTTGTTGTTTACGTCAAAGCCTTTACACCTCATTTCAATGGTATTTTGATGCATTTTCAACTCAGTTTTTAGAAGAACCTAGATTTTCACGAATGTTATGTTGCGTGAAATTCGTAAAATGCTTTTATGGTCTTGTGGCTCCAATGAAAACACTAATAATATAAACTATTATAAATGTATCTAAGTGTACACAGTTTCTGTTTTGACACGTTTGTAAGTCATGACCCAAAATTATATTTGTTTTAGACAAAAAAAGTAATAATAATTAGTAATGCATTCGAATTTGAAGAGAATATTCAGGATTGGACTTGATTGAATCTGTTCAAACTTGAACTATAATATTGTTGGTTAAAGAGACCTCAAAATGCAATTGCTGTCATCATTTACTCCCCCCTAACCTCTAGGAGTTTCTTTTTTCTGTTGAACACAAAATAAGATATTCTGAAACATTTTGTGAAACAAACTTGTTGCCGGTAGCTACTGACTTCCATAGAATGGGAAAAAAATACTATGGAAGTCAGTGGCTACCAACCAGCAACTGTTTAGTGAGTAAATGATGACAATTTTCATTTTTGGGTGAACTATTACTTTAATGTTGTATTTTTCCACATCCATCGCCTTAGTTACATAAGCAGAAATGTTTTTGTGGTGGACAGTGGACATTTTGTTATTTTTTAGCATTGACTTTAGCATTGAATAAGGCCAAGTAAATTTATTGAGAAAGTTGTTGCACATTTGAGTTTGTTGTTTTGTTGTTGTTTTGTAGGAGCATCGGCACTAGCAAAGTGACTATACTGGGATACGGGCTGCTCACGACGGACGCACGCCCCCTGCTGGAGGCCCTGAACAAGCAACGATTCGACGTCATCCTCGTGGATGAATCCCACTACCTGAAATCTCGCAACGCAGCTCGTAGTAAAATATTGGTGCCAATCATTCAGAACGCCAAGCGTGCCATCCTTCTAACTGGCACCCCGGCGCTGGGCAGACCAGAGGAGGTACGGTTTCCTCCAAATCTGTTTGTCATTTGCTTTGATTTATTAAGCCATTTGGTAATATGCAGCATGGTTTTGTTTGAGCTAAACCAGGAGGAGATCTTGTCATTAGCTGACATATTTCCCATCCTCCAGTCATCGCTCATGTCACCCAAAATTGCGTGTACGATAATATAATAAGCTAAAAGTTTTGATAAGTTTCCCCTGTCAATATTACCACTAAGTTTTATTTTACTATTGTACTCACTATAAAATTATCTGATTACTACATGAAGTTCTTGTTCCTGCGCAGCACATTAGTTTACGTTAGGAATAAACATTTATAGTCATTCTCATTTCTTTTGTAAAGTGACAGCTTGAAATTTGTCATGCAGTTACTATCTTGCTGGTCTAATGACCCGCTCGCAGCAAAATTAAATTAATCAATCAAACAAGAGATAATTTTCAACATTTATCCTTTTATATGATGCAGCAACCCAGTGTTGGATATTTTAGCCCATTTCATGTGGTTTTATCCTCCTTGTTCCGTTTACCTTGATATTATGCTGGCGTGGGTGTTTTTGTAACCCAGTGACCTCTGTTGAGACGGACTATCAATGGCAAGGGTGATGTGAGTAAAAATGAGGGGATTTTAAGTGATTTTAGAGCCACGGCTCTGAATGAGAAGGAAGAGAGAGAGCTCTCTTTTTCACAGGTCTCAAAAGCACAAGTCTCATCTCTGCTGTTATTACTCTGTCCAGAGGTGTGCCAGTAATATTTGTAGTTTCCACAAACACCCTTGTCCTCACACTGTCTCGCTCTGTTCCCGTCTCTCTCTCTTTTTTTTGCCCTGTCTTCTTATTTTTTACATTGTCTGGGTCTTTGCTTTCATGTCACAATCTGTAACTCTGCCATGCTGGTTTTAGAAATGCAAGAACCAGGCTGCTGTATTCTAGTAGATTTTAGTCAGAGTGGATTAATTTAAAGGAATAATTCACCCCCCAAAAAAATGAAAATTCTATCATCTTTTACTCACCCTCAGGTTTTTCCAAACCTGTAGAAATTTCTTTCTTCTGTTGAACCCAAGATATTTTGAAGAATACGGCTAATGAAATGGTTAATAGTCCCCAATGGCTTCTATAGTGCAGAGAAAAATATTTTTCAAAATATATTCTTTTGTGTTGAGCAGAAGAAAGAATTGGAACAACTTGAGGATGAGTAAATGATGACAACTTGGTGAACAATCACTTAAATTGAAGTTAAACTGATGGTACAACAATATACTCATGTGTGAATTGTGTGTGAATTGTTCAAATATTTAAACATTGAACATTTATCTTTCTATACATCTCCAGTGAACAAAAAACATGGCTAGTGAATTCTGGTAGACCTTGGTCAGGGTGGATGCTATATTTAGTTTGAGGTATATGAAAATGACTCTGTAATGATGTGTTGTGATGTGTACACAAGTGTCGATCGCTCACTGAAAATGTTTTATTTCCTAATTTTTAGTTCAGCTTTTCTGTAAATTGTTCGTAGTCTATTCTTGCAAATCAAGTGGATTTCTGTGTAAATTGTCTTCAAACTTTTCTTATGAGCAGAGATAATTTGTGCAAATTGTTCGGAAAGCCATTCTTAAAAGCAGGACGAATTTGTGCAAAATGTTCATAAACGATTATTAGTTAACGATTAAAGAGTAATTTTTCTCTGCAAATCATTCATAAAACCATTCTAACAAGCAAAACGCATTTGTGAAATATGTTTGCCAAACCATTCTTACCAATTTTTTAGCAAATCATTTTGTTATGAGCAGAGCAAATTTCTCAGCAAAATGTTTGCAAAGCCATATGAGCAGAACAAACTTTGTCCGCAAAGTAATTCTTAAGAACAGAACTCATCTTTGTGCAAATATTCACAAAACCATTGAATATTACAAATTTCATTTGTGAATCATTTACAAAATCACTCTTACAAGCAGAGAGAATGTGCAAACTGTTCGGAAAACGATTCTAACGAGCTGAACTAATTTCTTTGTAAATTGTCTGCAAAGTCATTCTTAACAACAGAACTAATGTTTGTGCACATATTTACACAACCATTACGAAATTCTTTTGCAAATTATTTACAAAATCACTTTTACAAGCAGAATGTGCAAACTGTTCGTAAAACCATCCTAACGAGCATAACGAATTTCTTTGCAAATTGTTCGTAAAACCATTCGTACAAGCAGAATGAATTCCTGAATATTTCTCAGAAAATTGTTCACAAAACTACTTATGAGCAGAATTAATTTTAATGCAAATTGTTCACAAAACCATTCTTATGAGAGAGGCGAATTTCTGCAAGAAGTTTGTAAAACCATTCTAACAAGCAGAGCAAATTTCTTTGCAACTGCTTGTTAGATGATCTTTGTGCAAATTCACAAACCATTACAAACAGTACAAATTCATATTTAAATCATTAACAAAGCCATCACAAGCAAATTGTTTGTGCAAATCATTCTCAAAACCATTATAAACAGAATGGATTCCATGTACAAATAATTTGTAAAACCATTCATATGAGCAGAACAAATCTGTAAAAAAAAAAAAAAAAGAACAGCCCACATTTCTGAGTAAATGGTTCATAAAAACCATGTTTTATGTAAAGTGTTACATGTACTTCAATATGAATGGTTTTCCAAATGTTGGATATTAAATTCATTCTGCTCGTGTTTTATGAATGAAGCCCATTTAACAGACTGCAGTTCCACTCCTCACAGCCAGTTTTATTCTCGTTATATTAAATATTGTGTTTACTCCCACTAGTTTTTATTGCTGATCTACCCGTCACTGATAGCCAGTTAATTGACCGATACATTATTCAGGAAATACGAAAGGCTTCATTTTGAAGGATGCTACATTCTGTGCACTTTCTTGGTACACTGTGAGAGCTGCTGTTTTCTTTCTTTAAAATGTTCACTGGACAAAAGCATTGCCAAAATGTACATCATTGCATACGCAAAGACCTCTCAAGATGACTCTTGTGTGTATATTATGGGAGTCTCGACCTCCATTGTTCTTCTAATCCCTTTGAAACGTCTATCTGATCTTCTTATGAAGGATCCGCACAAGGGTCTCCGAGTACAAATTAATCTACCGAGGAGTAGACTCGGAAGCGCACACACAAATTCCTGTCAATCATTCGTATATGCGGCAGTAAATATAAAACATTCATAATGAAATCTCTCACAGACACGCGCACACACATTTAAGATAGAAAAGGTCTCATTTCAATGATGGTACCTGAGGATTTTGGTGAAGTTAGGCGGATATAGTGTTTTAAGTGTGTTTTATGAATGAGTAAAATGTTTTTGTGTGCAGGTTTTTCGGGGCCAGACGGCAGTGGGACTGTCGCGGCGCGTCTCATTTGGACGAATTACACCAGCGTCTGAGCGAGATTATGATTCGCAGACTCAAGAATCAGGTGCTGACTCAACTACCACCCAAAATACGCCAACGAATCCCCTTCGACCTTCCCAAAGATGCTGCCAAGGTATGCAGTAAACGTTTCCAAGCAGCTTCACAGTTATAGAATATAAAAGAATACGGTTACCGTGGTCAGTACCATGTTTTGTCTTTTGTAAATGTGCCATGCTAATAATGTTTTACTTTATTTATTAGTATTATTTTATTTATTTATTTATTTACTTGCTTAAAATTTATTTTAATATTTTGTAGTATCATGATGTTCTTGGAAGTCAGCTTATATTATTAATTATAGTAAATTAATACATTTAAGTTGATAAGTAATAATTCTATATAAATAAACACATTTCATTAAGTTATGAATTGACTTTTTATTTATACGTTTTACTAGTAATTCAATTGAAAATACTTTAAATCTAAAAATATAAGGAAAAACACTTGCATCAATCAAAAAAAATAGAAACAATAATGATTACAAAAATGATTTACAATCAAACATTAATTTATACAAACATAAAACATAAGTAATACTGTAAAATGCTGTAAAATTGAAAAAAGTTAAAAACACTTGAATAAAACAAAAACGATGATTACATGAAAATAAGACTTTTTTCTAATTTATATATTGATTTTTTTATGACTTTTATACATGAATTTTACTAGTAATTAAATTAATACCTTTAAACAAAAATATTTAGAAGGATAAACATTTGAATAAAACAAATTATATATTTTTATACATCATTTCTACAATATTTTTATACTGTACTATCCTTTATATTATTTTGATATTTATTATAATTAGAATTGTATAATTTTATGATTTTTTTTTTTCAAAAGTATACTATACATTAATCTTACTAGTAATTAAATTGATAACAAAAATCTAAAAATAGTTAGAAGGGGAAAAACATTTGAATAAAACACAAGAAAAACAATAATTACAAACACTTTTTTGATCATTTCTGTATCTGTATTCTGATTTAGTTTTTTTTTTTCAGAAGTATACAATAATTTTACTAGTAATTAAATTAATAATACCTTTAATCTAAAACTAGAAGGAAAAACATTTGAATGAAACCGACTAAAAAATAAACAATGATTACGTAACTTTTTTAAATAATTTCTGAATTGTGTTTGTATACATTACTTTTATTAGTAATTCAATTAATACATTAATGAATTTAAAAATAAAAAAGCTTGCATAAAAGAAAAAAAAATCTATATTAATTTAATTTATTAAATTCATTTTACTAGTAATTAAATTCATACTTGGAAGGGAAAACATTTGAACAAAACGAAAAAATCGGGGGTTTCATAAAAAAAATTAAAAAATTGCAGTTTCTTATGTTATCAATGTCATCGATATCATCTTCTCCAAATATTTTTTTCTGTATTGTCTCTCTCTCTCTTTACATTTTTTACCATCACTTGTTCTGAACTAACAGAACAAAAGCAGGTAAATATAGTGATTTTCCCCAGTACAACCGCCCCGTTCCTGTTGCTAGGCAATAGTATCCGATTAACAGAAATTATCATTTCATCTCACTTGTCTCTGATCACTCTCTTTTATTTCCACATCTTTTTTTCTCTCCTTTGGCAGCCGAGCGAGCTGCCAGCATGTTATTCAGAGCGGAATGGACATTAGTAATCATCACATTCTGTTCCGATCCGTCGCGCTTAGCGAGACTCGGCTTATAATTGCTGCGTCGTCTAAAAAAATAAAAAAAGTAAAAGGTGCTCGTTCCTCACGTTATTTCATTTTCATGTGAACTTTCTGTGGACCAGGGCAGCAGTGTGTGAGAATCCTTCAGTCTGGCTGACGATAAAGCCGTTTTTTCCCTCTATATCTCCAGCAGGCTCTCGTTTTCCTTGCGATTATTTGGTCTGTCTGTCTCTCCGACTGTCTGTCTCTCTCTCTCTCTCTCTCTCTCTCTCAGAGTAATGAGTGTGTGTGGGCAGGAGTGCTTGTACAGCAAGTTTTGAGTGTGTGTGTGTGTGTGTGTGTGTGTCAGATTTCAGAAACACAAAGAGCAGCTCACCTGCTGTAGGACCTCATAAATCATCTGCTGTCAGCACACACACACACGCTCTCTGTCTAACTAGTTTACACACAGCGGTCCAGGGGACAGATGTTCTTTCACTATAACCCAAATCTCACCAGATCACTTTTAAAATTAACGACCTGCGTTTTAACGAACGGTTGGGCGGAGCAAACCCGCGGCCCACGACTCGCTAGCTGACCCTCACTGCCCAATTTACACGTTTATATTTACGTTCGGCAAAGCTAGCATGAGGTTATTTACAAACTTCAGTTTGTTTCTGGTTGTTTTGGTTAGGAAAGGCATTTGTTGTTCTGTGTGCTGACGTTTGGTTGGTTTTCGGTTTGTCTAGATGTGAAACAAACGGAATGAAGTACAGCTAAATGAGTTGAGTGGAAGTCTTTTGTATTACAAAAACGTATATATTTAATTGCACCTTTCATAAAATACAGCGCAAAATATTTCACAGGTCCGAATATGCTGTAAAAACAAGAAGAAGAAAAAAAAAAAGCACAAATAATGACAATAAGCATAGAAATTATTTGTTTTAAATGATTTCTTCCACAATTTTAGGTTTAAATGATAATACTGCTGTTTGAAAATGTGAAAAGATTCATGTTTTTAATGTTTATATTAATATTTACACTACAAAAAATCTATTAATCTATACTATCTATCAGTCTGTTGCTACATAGTTATCTGTTTGTCTATCTACAGTATCCGTCTCTGTCTAGTCTATCTATCTATACAGTATCTATCTATCCATTTATCCATCTATCTATATATTCTATATTCATCCATTTATCTATCTATCTGTCTGTCTGTCTATTATCTGTCTGTCTATCTATCTATCTATCTATCTATATATCTATCTATATTATCTCTATATCTATCTGTCTCACTCTCTTTACATTTGTCACCTCATTATCAGTGTTATGTTATACATTGTGAAGCATATAAAGGAGCTCTGGGCTGAATAATGGTTGTGTGTCTTTCTCGCGCTCCGTTTCCTTCATTCACTACTTGACTTCCTGTCAGTCTGATGTCCAAACCCTGGCAGCACCTCTCGGGTAGTGCAGGCGGATCTGCATTTGTTTTAGGGGCAGAGCAGCAGTGTGTGTGTGTATGCCCGCAGGAGATTTATAGCGCCGGTACGGTGTGTTTCCATCTTCCACTGCTGCTGTCACTGTAGCGCTATAATTGGGCAGGTCACATGACCCAAGGAGTCATTCTGCAACTTCAGGGAATTGTGTCTCCTTCCTCTCGCTCCCTCTACCCCTCACTTTCTCTCGTTCACACTTCATCTTTCTTTATTTTCTGTTTTTCTTGCTGCTTTTTGCCAAACACAGGGAAAGTAGGACAGTTTACGATATCATTAATTGTGCTGCCCTTTATGGATTCACTTTCTCTCTTTCTCACAGGAAGCGAGTGCTAGTTTTGAGCGGTGGGAGAAACTGATGAGCTCTGAGAGTGAGAATCAGTTTGTGGAGGTGATGAGTCTCATCACACACATGTATAAGCAGACTGCCATTGCCAAGGTAAAGAGTGTGTGCAAAATCCTCAAGATGTTTATTTCTCATTTCACGTCGCCCTAATTTTCTAAAATGGCTGTAGATCTTGATGCTGTGGGAATTTGTGTACTTCCTTTTTTTTTTTTTTTTTTAATTTGGTTGTTTTTTATAGATTAATTAATTAATGAATAAATACAATTTAGTTTAGTATATAGTTAAGACTTACAAGTTAACTTATTGAAAATATACCCAAGTACTAAAATAATCGTTACTGAGATTGAACTTGTTTTTCTTGTTTACTTGTGTTTATGGTGTCTGCTTTAGTTAATCGTTTCAGAGTGGAAGCGGAACGGAGCAGCAAATGATTATTTTGCATATAGATAATTAAGCCTGTGTTTAGAACAGGGTTATTTTAGTTTAAGACTAAAAGCATAAAACAAAACCACACACACATTTTTGTTACTTAAAATAAATGTCAACTTAAAAAAAAAAATATATATATATATATATACTAGAATATAGACATATTAAAAAAAAACACTGCTAAAATAACTAATAAATTACTAAAACCTTAACTAAAATGAAAATAGAAAAATAAAAACTGTTTCAAAATATTAATAAAAAATAACTTGATACTAAAAATACCACTGGTTTGGAACCAGAAAGATTTTTTATTTATATAATTTTATTTAGATTTTTTATTACAAAAAGCACATTTCTCTCCATTTCACATTACTGTAATGGGAAAAATATGACATTTACATGTCAAAGTATGTATGCATCATGGTAGTAATTGTTATAGTACCTTCAATGTCTGTTAATTTTTAATTTAAATATATTATTTTTAAATTTTTAGTAATTTTTTTATACATATATAAATATTTATATATTATATTTTTTATATTAAAATACTGAAAATCACTATTAAAAATAATAGCAATTACTTTTTAAAAAATGTTTACGTAATTTTTAGTAATGGAAATTTGTTTAATTGTTTATTGAAAGAGTAGACAGACAGACAGATAGATAGACAGACAGACAGATACTGTAGATAGATGTGATAGGTGTTCTAGGTTGTTTCTAACATGTTGCTAGGGTGTTTTGGGTGGCTGCTAGGTGAAAAGTCTAGTCTCTATATGTGACTTATGTCCCTCAAAGCAAAGAAATTTGGGTCTCTTTTTTTTCATCAATCGGGCAAAAATCATAAGCCTAAACTCTTCTGAAACCTCAACAACCCTTCCTGTAAACCAAAACATTACTGTACTAGATCCACCCTAGCATCCGAGTAAAAGAAAAGTCAGCCAGCCAGCCCTCATTTCAACTTCATCTCTTTCTCCGAATGCCATCAGAATAACAGCCATCTGCAGCGAGTTTCCCTCCTCTAACGATGAGGGACAGCGTGAAACCGCCGCTAACGACCACCATGGCAACCGGCCCTTCTGTTCTCCACATCAAACACCGCCGCATTGCCATGGGAACGAGCTCCGGGAGGGCCAGACCGCCGTCGCGCCGACCTTAACTCTGACCTTTTTGATCGGCCGACATCTTTTCCTGCAGATCTCGCACTTAACAAGGTGTTTTTATGAGCTCCTGCCGCAACTTTCGTGGCTTTTTGCATCACTCACACGAACTTTAACATCACAGTTCAGAGAAAAAAAGCGACTTTGCACAGGTTTGTCGTAAAAAAGCAAGACTGTTCATTCCGTTGGGAGTTTTAGACGTTCTTTCTTCTCGAACGATTTAAGCTACGACCACTTTAATATCGTCCTCCTGAGCACAGCGTGTGTCTTGAATGAAGCTTTCCAGCGTGTGTATCAAAACAGCGCGAGTGTGAAAGCAGTGTGTGTGTTTTTTAATTTGTCAAACCCGTGTGCTCTGGTCCCCGCTGCTCTTGTCCTCTCTGCTCTTTCATTTATTGTTTGCCACTGAGACGATATCCTCTCTCTCTCTCTCTCAGGGCAGAAATGTGCGGTGTCAGGAATGGTGTCGCTTTTTGTAATCGTTGTTTTTGCCAAGCGAAAATGAGTGAACCGGAGCCACCGCGCACACGCGTACACTTGAGGCTGTAAAAAAAAAAGCCTCCACGCTCCCTCACAGACAGTTTCTGGCACCAATTAGGCGATATTAAAAAGGCAAAACTCTTCAGTAATGAGAAACCCGAGAGCAGCTTTGAAACTCTGGAAAAGAGGACTGGTTTCCGGCAAATGACTTGGTACGCTGTTCGTTTAACAACTACGCTAACCATAACGGGCGTTAGCCGACGAGTTCATCTCGCAGTTTAGGGATTTTGAGGAGATTCATGTTTTTTTGTTTTTTTTTGGAGATGGAAAAGCAGGTCTCACTGGATGAAAGGCGATTTGGGATTAAAGTGGCGAAACAACACTGTTAAATGCAGTAAAATTGCATTAGCACTCGTGGCAGATTGCAGTTATGAAGCCCAGCAACAGCACTATAATAAAAGACACTTGGGTTTTATTAGTAAGTACATTTATAGACTAGATTTTTACAGAAGAAAACTATTAGGGCGCTCCCTCACAGACAGTTTCTGGCACCAATTAGGCGATATTAAAAAGGCAAAACTCTTCAGTAATGAGAAACCCGAGAGCAGCTTTGAAACTCTGGAAAAGAGGACTGGCTTCCGGCAAATGACTCGGTGCACTGTTCGTTTAACAACTACGCTAACCATAACGGGCGTTAGCCGACGAGTTCATCTCGCAGTTTAGGGATTTTGAGGAGATTCGTGTTTTTATTGTTTTGTTTTTTTTTTGGAGATGGAAAAGCAGGTCTCACTGGATGAAAGGCGATTTGGGATTAAAGTGGCGAAACAACACTGTTAAATGCAGTAAAATTGCATTAGCACTCGTGGCAGATTGCAGTTATGAAGCCCAGCAACAGCACTATAATAAAAGACACTTGGGTTTTATTAGTAAGTACATTTATAGACTAGATTTTTACAGAAGAAAACTATTAGGAAGGTTGCCAGGGAACTTGCTGGCCAAAAGATCAAGTCAAAAGATTATTTTCTTTCAAAAAAATTTAAATGAATAAATAAATAGTAAAAATATAATAATAATATAAATAAAATAGTTTTTAAAGAAATTAATACATTCTGCAAAGGCACATTGAATTGATCAAAAGTAAATGCATTTGTAATGCTACAAATAATTTTTTTCAAATAAATGCTTTGAACTTTCTATCTATCGAAGAATAAAACGTTTCCACGTTAGTTTATTAGTTTCCACAAAACTATTAAGCAGCACAACTGTTTTCAACATTAATAATAATATGAGCAGCAAATCAGTGTATTAGAATGATTTCTGAAGGATCATGTTATACTGAAGGCTGGAATAATGATGCTGAAAATTCAGCTTTTCATCACAGGAATAAAATACATTATAAAATCCTTTAAAATAGAAAACGGTAATTCTAAATTGTAATAATATTTCCACAATATTACTGTTTTTATTGTATTTTTGATTAAATAAACGCAGCCTTGGTGAGCAAAAGAGACTCAAAAATAAAACAAAACCAAAAAAACTATTTAAAAAAATTAATAAAATACTGATCGCAAACTTTTGAAAAGTAGTGTATATAAAATGAGATGTAGATATAATTTTTTTTAATGTATATATAACGTTGTTTGTGACCATTTGTATCAAATGTAGCATTCGTTCAGAACCAATTTCATGTGACTATTTTTTAGACGTTAGATCTGAAACTTTCAGTATTATAATTAATTTGATACCGTATTAGAATGTTTGACTTTTTAGAATGTTCTAATTTTTTAAATGTTAGAATTCCTAAACGACATTTCCTGGATGGATCACGATATGATTGTTCTCTATTTTCTTCTTTCTCTTTCCATCTCTCTCAGGCCGGAGCGGTGAAGGACTATATAAAGATGATGTTGGAGACCGAACAGCTGAAGTTTCTGGTCTTTGCTCATCATCTCAGCATGCTGCAGGCGTGTACCGAGGCTGTCATCGAGGCCAAGGTGTGTGTGTGTGTGTGTGTGTGTGCGTGTGTGCTGAGACTCTAGTGAAAGCAAAAGTATGTCAGCACCTCAACCCTGTTCATTAAATCAGCCAGCAGCAAAGCCTGTCACACCGCCGTCCCAACACACACACACTGACCCATTCAGAGAGAGAAAGAGAGGTGGATGTTTTTGTGTATGTGAGCTGAATAAGAGATAAGGCCAAAAAAGTGTTTGTGTGAAAGGGAAAAAAACAGAATGAAAGGGCTTGACAGCACTAAAGGAGGTGAAGGAGAGCGTGTTGATTCCCTGGGTAGAGTTCATTCTTTGCTTTAACACATTCCCTCAGTAGGGCACTGGTTCATTCTTATGGCAAAAGAATAGGTCAGAGTCTCGCTGTCAATCAGGTGAGTGTGTGTATATAAACCACTAGTTTAAAAGTTATATTAAAAACAATTTTCATGCAAAAATGTCAATGTTGACATCATTTACTCACCGCTGTTGCTGAAATTCTGAATGACTTTCTTCATTCTGATGAGCAAAATTAGAGAAATTGAGTATTGTGCCATTGGAAAGATTCAAAATGATTTATAAAAGTATCATAAAAATAGTCCATACGACTCGTGTGCTATTTTTCAGGTCTTCTGAAGTCCTCTTGATATCCATCCTAAACTCTTTGATAGCATTTCATGAAGTAACGATGTCCAATTCATGAAATAAATGGTTCTTTTGAGTTGGATCTTTGAGAGAGTTGAATTTGAGAAATTGATCAGGGCTGCATTTCCAAAAAGCATCGTAAGCCTAAGTTGATCGTAACTCCATTGGTTTCAATGGGTCTACGATGTCCTTAAGCTTACGATGCTTTTGGGAAACGCAGCCCAGTATGTTTGTAATCAAATCAATCTAACTGATTTTGTGAACTGAATCAACTGATTCAGTAATTTTTCTTTTGGTAAAAAGTGATTTGAGTTCGAGAACCTGACCAATTCAGTTTATAAATGAATAGTTCAGACTGATTTTGTGAACTGGATCAACTGATTCAGTAATTTTTCTTTCGGTAAAAAGTGATTTGAGTTCGAGAACCTGATCAGTCAGGTTTGTAAATTAATTATTCAGACTTTTTTTGTGAACTGGATCAAACGATTCAGTAATTTTTCTTTCGGTAAATGTGAGTTGAGTTTGAGAACCTGATCGATTCGGTTTGTACATGTAAATGAATCATTCGGACTCATTTTGTGAACTGGATCAAATGATTCAGTAATTTTGAACATGACCAATTCAGTTTCTAAATGAATTATTCAGCCTCATTTTGTAAACTGAATCAAACGATTCAGTCATTTTTCTTTTAGTACAAGTGAGTTGAGTTCGAGAACCTGATCAATTCGGTTTGTAAATGAATCATTCAGACTGATTTTGTGAACTGGATCAAATGATTCAGTAATTTTGATCCTGACCAATTCAGTTTGTAAATGAATCATTCAGACTCATTTTGTGAACTGGATCAACTGATTCAGTAATTTTTCTTTCAGTAAAAAGTGAGTTGAGTTTGAGAACCTGATCAACTTGGTTTGTAAATGAATCGTTCAGACTCGTTTTGTGAACTGGTATCAAGTAATTCAGTAATTCCTTCATTTCAAAGTCTGGTTTATAAACTAATTATTTTGAGTGGTTTTATAATCTGGATCAAACGATTCAGTCATTTTTCTTTATATTAAAAAATTTAGACATGAATTAATATTTATATTTATTATATATTCTATTCATTTTATAATATTTATTTAATTATAAAAAAAATTTAAAAAGCATGGATTTACCAAGAAATATCAGGTGATTTCCAGGCCTGAAAAAGTCATAGAAATTAATTACATTTTGAAGATTATGGAAACAGTATGGACATAAAAACTATGGTTTATTTAAATTGAGATGTATTTATACATTAAATCATTTGGTCCATTTCACAAAACCAGACTTTCAAAAATCTTACTGATCAGGTTCTCAGAATCACCTCACTGAATCGATGATCCAGGTCTAAATAATTCATCATAAACTTTGGTGTGACTCAGACTTCGGTGCACTTCTGAATGGTATCGGCCCAAAACTTGCATTGCATCACTTGACAAATCCATTTTTGTTGTCTAACAGACATTTCATCAGAGCTGTTGATTCATCTTTTACCACGATTCATTCCTCTTGTGCCTGTTCACACAGCGGCACGCTGAAAACACTTTGCACCCTAAAGAGCGCGGCTGGTTGCCGACACGGTGTCTTCACAGATGTCTCACTGTTTTAATGAGAGCTTGTTTTGTCAATTTCCTCTTCTTTTTGGCTTCCAGCCCCCTCTTTTCCTCCATCTCTCTCTCACTTTCTTGTTTCGCTGCTCTCTGGCCAGACGTTTGATCCCAGACACTGTGAAGATTTTCTTCGGCTTTTTCTTTTTTTATCTGTCCTGCCGTTAATTGGTGCTTATGAATCTTATGGGGGAAGAGGGGGCCTCGCACCAGCAGGTGTGATCGCACGCGCTCCGACGTTCTCACACCTGTCACGCTCCTCGCACCCCGAGCGAGAGATGGGAAGTTAGGTGAGAAGCTAAAATTAACACGGGTGCGATAATTTCTGAAGTTGAACGAGGCAGAAAGAGAAAGGTGTTGTACACTGCTTCACCTGTGTTTTACAGCTGTCAGATGATGGTAGGAAGATAATAATGCCAAAAACGTACTTGAAACGCACTAAAAAGTTGCCAACTGCCAACTCTGGATGCGTCACATTCGCAGTAAGTTTTGACTTGAGTGCATTAATGCTCTCTGAACAATCACAGATCTGCAAAACTCAGTCTTTATTGCGTCAGTCGATGGTTATGAGTTTTGTTACTTCTCACAATGCTTTTAGTTGGAAGAGATTTTGATTTAAAGGTGCAATTTTTGCCTTAATTACAAAGCTTTTACGCATTGAAAGAATGAAAATGTTAAAAACCTAAATTTACTTTAGACTCTCTTCTTTCCGCACTCTTTTCCAGGCTACTTATATCCGCATCGATGGCAGTGTTCCATCTGCAGAGAGGATCCAACTTGTGCATCGTTTTCAAAATGATCCAGACACGCGTGTGGCCATACTAAGTATACAGGCAGCTGGACAGGTAAACAATCTTGTAACACCTTATGAACATTGTACTGCTGTTTGTAAATCCCCACACAACTTTGTAATAGTTCCTTGTAACATCCATATTTCTTGTAACACCCACTCTGTTCTTCTTTACGCTTCATGCAAGCTTGTAACACCCTAACATTGTAATCATAAGTATGTTTTGAAATGCTTTATACAGCCTTGTAACATCTCCGCTGCGTAAACTTTGGTAACATTCCACTGTACAGTAATCATTTTAAGTTGAAAATGCTTCAAACAACCATGTAACATCTCCACCTTGTAAACATTGTAACATTAATTTACATAAATATATCACATAACCTCGTAATCATTTTAACATTCCTCTATATAGTATGTCTCAACCTCGTAATACTCAAGCTCAAAATCACTAAGTTGAAAATGCTTCAAACAACCTTGTAACATCTTCACTTCATAAACATTGTAACATTCGTCTACAAGACCATGTAACAGTCAACCTCATAATCATTTTAACATACCTCCATACTGTATGTCTCACAACCTCGTAACACTGAATACTGTAAAAAAATGTCTGTCATTCATTCATTGTAACACTTAACCTTATAACAAGTTTTAACTCATTACAAGTTACTTTGTTTGACATAACCTTGTGAAATCTCCAACTCGCTAACATTGTAACATTCCTCTATGTAGTACGTTACAAACTCGTAACACTGAAATATTAATGCTCCCAAACATTGAATATATCATACTGTTCTTCTTTACACTTAAAGCAGACTTCTAACATCTTAACGTCACAAACATTGTAATGTTCCTGTTTGTATGACACACAACCTTGTAACACCCTGATGTAATAAACTACACAGCCTCATCACACTAGTACTTTGTAAACATTGAACTGTTCGTTTATACTTCTCAAACACTGTTGTTCATAGCATTTCACAAAACCTTATAAAACCCCAACCTTGTAAACATACCTTGTAGCATCTCAAACACTTAATCATCATTCGACCTTAATGTTTTAAACAACCTCATAACACCTCAATCTTGTTACATCATAGTGTTATTCTTTATTCCTCACGCAACCTTGTTGTAACACTCTCAAGTGTGTCAACCTTAATAACTACATTTTTCGATTAAATGAAATATTACTGTCATACTATATGATGTATTCCATTCTTCTATATAGTATGTCACAACGTCGTACCACTCAACCTTGTAAACACTGTACTATTATTTGTTACACTTTACACAATTTTGGAAACGCATTGTTATTATTTAAACTAGGGATGCACCATATTAGATTTTGCCACTATCATTTTGGCCGATAGCCGATACCGATATATTTCGCTTAGTTTTTGAAACAACACCAAGTATCTCCTGTGCGGAAATTATAAAAAAAAATTTAAATTTTGGTTAGTTTTGAGCAAAAACTTATTTGTTAGAAGTAATAAACATTATTAAAGTTTTTTTATTTAATGAGAGTACATTGAAAGCCTTGAAAATAACTTTTTTCCTCAGAAGATGCAGTTGAAGGCTTAAGATTTTATTTGTAGATTTAACATTAAAAGAGCTGTAAAAAAAATTCTAAAAATCTTTTAGAGCTCCTTGTATTTAAGTTTTCATAATCCATTTGGAAAAATATTACATATTACTGAATAAATCTGTATATATTAAGTTATTTAATTTACAAGTGTCATGTTTGGGATTTTTATTCATGTAAGGTATAGCTTCTGACTCAAAACAATCTCGTGATTTTATGACATTGATACTGCTTTATTTATTCAGAAATACAAGTAACTTAATGTCATTTGTTTATTTTACTTTTATTTATTATAAAGAGGCCAACAGCGACCCCTAAGTAAATAAATCCAGTAAGGCATCAGGACCCGGGTGAGTCCTGCCCAGGAAGCTGCCGCTGCTGCACTACTAGAAAGTGTTGACACTCTCGCACACCGGATGCGTCGTTGTGTACGTGCATTCTCAGATTAAATGCGGCAATCCAAAATGTGAATCAAATCATCATTCAGACAAAAGTTTGCTTCAAGAACGAACACACTGCTGACGTGATTTTATCACGATCACACCCTGAGCAAATGTGAGCTATTAGTCTTATCAAATTTTTTATTTTTTTCAAATCGACTGATGGCGATGTTTACATTTTAAGCCTTTATCGGCCAATTCCAATAACATTTCGATATTATTGTACATACCTAATTTAAATATATCTTACTTTGTAACACCTCAACCCCTGATAAATGTATACATCACACAGTCTTGTAACATTCAACATTATTTGCATTGTACTGTTCTTCTTTGTAACACCTGTTGTTCGTAACATTTCACGCAACCGTGTAAAACCTCAATCATAAACTTATGGCATGTGGTTCAGACGTTACACGGTACGTTTAATCACGACACCGTCCATAATGTTTCACACAACTTCAATATCGTAACATCTCACTGTTCTTTATTTTTCTCAACCTTGTAACACTCTAAAGCATGTCAACCTCAGTAACTTAACATGCAAATATTGCTGTCATACTGTATGTAACAGATGAATCTCCTTGTGCTCAGGGTCTGACATTTACGGCTGCGTCTCACGTGGTCTTTGCCGAACTCTACTGGAACCCAGGACACATCAAGCAAGCAGAGGACAGAGCACATCGCATAGGGCAGACCATGACGGTACACATCCACTACCTCATCGCCAAAGGAACCTTTGACACCGTCATGTGGGCCATGTTAAACAGAAAGGTAGCTCGATCTTCAGATAATGAAAAAATGTCACCTTCAGTATTCATAGATGCACTCAAAAAGTTTCACTGTCATTTTGTGAACATTTTTATAGATTACTTTAAATGTACAGTTTTGAATTGTTGCGAACATAGTTTCCAGACTTGCCGAAGTACTTCTAAAATAATCAATATGTAATGTCTTGGGACTAAATTAAGTGGCAACACAATATCTACTGTAAACTTTGGAGAGACTTGTTTGGAAAATGTGCCTTCATTTTCTGTGATTCTTACAAATGATATTGGACAGGAAACGGTTACAGGCAGCGCTCTGAACGGAAAGAAAGAGTATTTGAAAGCTGAGGTGGGAGACGAAGAGAAATGGGACTTTCTGAACTTTGCTAAGGCATGGACACCAAGCGACACCAAGAAAGGTGACTCTGAGGACGACAAGGATGGAATTTTCTTTTCTCATGTACGTAAACGTTTCATTATTGTTATAAATTAAACATAAAATGAGACCACAGTTGTCATGATATCAAAAACAAATATGCTATAGGGATGCACCGAAACGAAAATTCTTGCCTGAAGCCGAAGCCAAACAAAATGAAACACGAACACGGTTTTCCGTGTTTTTTTCCCACATGTATTTTTCCAATTTTCTTCACCATTGCATGAATTAAATAGCCAAAATTGGCTTTTTACTGTTTTGTCTTGCTTTTCAAAGACAAAATAAATTACAAAACAAATTTTTTTTTTTTTTATTTACTTAACACTGGAAACATTTTTACATTCTAGCAAACATTATAGCAACAAAGCACAATTTAACTTAAAATTAATAAGTTAGTAAAATTATATTTTTTGGCCATTTTTGAGACCCCCTTCTTGAATCAGGCATGTATTTTGTACTGTACAAATAAACGCAGCCTTGCTGAGTAGAAGAGACTTCTTTTAAAACGTTAGAAAATATTATGGATCCCAATTTGAACACCATAAATATTATTTAAAAAAAAATATTAACAGAGCTGTTGTAATTATTGTTATTGTCTAATTTTTTTTATTGTATTTCACAGAACAACAGTAAAATTTCAATACAAGCATTTATAAATGTTGGAGTTCTTGCTTTTTTTCAGCTTTTATTTTGGCGGAAACCTGCAGGAAGACCTCAGTGCTTCTTTTTGTTGACAACAGCAGATTTATAAATGATTCTCATTACGAATTTGCGAAGACGTTTGTCACACGTATCGCATTGTCACATGCCTTGTAAAAATTCATTAAAATGTTACCGAGCAACTGACGAGTAACACTGTTTCAGCCCAGATTTGGACTCTGAACCCTGGCTAACAAGCAGATAGCGCCGTGAGCTCGTGCAGCGCTGTCAGAATGCATGCAATGTGTGTGTGTATTTGAAAACATAACGTTCTGCAGTTTATTTATTATTATGTATTTACTAATTGTTTTAGGCCGTTTTGCAATTTCAATCATCATACAGTAACCTTCCTCTTCTCATCGAAGACATGCGATGCAGTGCTTAACAGTCTCTGGCTGTCGGTGCTTGTAATGATATTAGCGTATTTCTCAGACACCGAAAGAGCTTTTTTGGCTATTTTCGGCCAAATAATTTCGGTTGATGAATATTTGGTGCATCCCTAATATGCTATATGCAAAAATTCAAATATATACATGCAAATTGACAATTAAAACACTAAAACAACATGGAACAGCAGTAACATTTGTTGTTTTCATTATAGCAGATGAAATTACTACTTCGTAATTTTTTTTTCTTGATTGATTTATCATTGCTAGTGACAGAACTGGTACTTTTGGCATTCCTAAACACGACAAGGCTTCCCACGTTTCAGTCGTGGAAACCTGAACCGCACAAAGTGCTTTTCTCTCTGAAGTGTCTTTGGTTTCATCACTTTGCTGTCATGAGATGAAGTTTCTTAGCCTCAAACACTTTGTGTGTCACAAAAATTGTTCTTTTTCTTCCCATCCGCCACAGTTTGAAAGGGAAAAGCAGCACGACATCAGATCGTTTTTTTCCCCCTCTGTGAACAAAGAAAAGAAGAGGAAACGAACCGGGGATTCACCCTCCGACGGATCTCCTCTCGCCCAATTACCTGAGGGGGTGGAGCCTGTTCGGACCCTGGACATCCAGAGCTCTGATTTGAAGGCCGACCAGGGGGAGGACTTTTCTCCTCAGGTGAAGCGGTTTAGGCAGGTTAGCCCCTCGTCGCGACGTGGGGGTAAGAAGAGCCCCCTGTCGTCCTTGTGCGCCCCCCGAAGGCTCTCAGCGGGACTGCAGGCTACGCGCCACAATCAGAAGTGGAACTGTTCGGCATGTACATTCTCCAACAGCGGATTGCTGCTACACTGCGAGATGTGTGAAAGTCCGCGAAATGCACATAAAGGTGAAATCTACACACACAAACGATTGTCTAAAATTTTGTTTTTACTAATGTCAGCATCCTGTATTTGAGCAAACTTATGCAGGAATCTCGTTTCGCACTGTCCGTCCTACGCCTTGAAATCATGTGGCTTGTTGAGGACTTGTGCTGTTAAAATTCAGACTGAGCCATTATTTAACTTGATTTAACTCAAAACTGCTCAGGAAAACTAAGCAAGCACTTAGCAACACCCTTGGCAATCACAATGCTAAAACCATTCAAAACAGCATAGCAACATCCCGACATTATCGCAGTTATGGTACATTTTCTTAATTTATAATGGGGTCTAAAAGTCTGAAATCAGTGGTGACATCTAGTTCACATTTTTTAACTGTAAAATAATAAAATGAAATGATTAAATTAGATTTTTAAATGTATAATATTTATATATTAATCAAACATTTTAATATATATTATATATTTTATGTATGGACTAAATGTAATTTAATAAAAAAATAAAATTAATTTTAATAAAAATAAATTTACTTTTTATTAAATGCATAATATTTCTATATTTTTACTGTTTTTTTAAAGCTTGTAGCATATTAGTTTTAATGAGAAGTTAAACTATTTTAACAATTTAAGAATGTCTTGGTTTGGTTTGTCTTTTGTGTTAATGACGGCAGCACTTGAATCATAAATTTATTAGTAAATAAATAAAATAAATAAATGTATATATTTTTCTAAACTAAATTTTGTACTAGTTTAAGTAAATATATTTTATACATATACAGTATATATACACTGTATATATTAGTGCTGTCAAACGATTAATCGCATACAAAATAAACGTTTTGTTTACATAATATATGTGTGTTCGGTGTATATTTATTGTGTATATATAAATGCACGTACATAAAATTATATATTTTGAAAATATTTACATGTATTTACATATATTTACATTCATATAATTTATATTATAAATAAATATATTTTATATATAAACGTATTTTTCTGAAATATATACATGCATGTGTGTGTATTTATATGTACATAATATATATTATGCAAAAACTTATTTTGGATCGTGATTAATCGTTTGGCAGCACTAATATATATATATATATATATATACCTACACTCACACACATACACGTGTGTGTGTGTGTGTGTGTGTGTGTGTCAATTTTAAGCTTATATTTGTCAGTATAATAGTTAATGAGAAGTTAAATATATAGATAGAAAGATCATTTTTTAAGCTTATATTTGTTAGTTTAATAGTTTTAATCAGAAGTTAAATTATTTTACCAATTTAAGAATGTCCTAGCATTTTATTTGTCTTGGGTTAATCTTAAATTATATATTAATAAATAAATATACATTTTTATACATTTTATTTTATTAACACAATTTAAATTAATTATAAATTTAAAAAAAAAAATTTCATGAGAAGTTTAACTATTTTAACAGTTTAAGAATGTCTTAGTGTTTGTCTTTTGTGATAGTGGCAGTTGCACTCAAATCTTAAAACGCTGTTTATTTCCAGGTTTAAATTAGATTTTGAACCCCAGAAGTTTGGTCTGGGACTTTTGGACCCCTCTGTATTTGACAGGCTTTATAAAGGCACGGCTGATCCAGGGCACTGATCCTCAGTAAAGCGATGTCGAAACCTTCCTCCCCTCTGTTGCCAAACTTACGAAAGAATCCAAATGTGAAAGAGCAACAGGCAGAAACGTTCTGAAGACAAAAAAGGTGTGCACGCTGAACGACAGAAATAGATCAGATTGAAAATGACTCATTATCACGGCCACGGTGAGGCGGAATGCATTTTGGCACCTGTCAAATCAAGAATGCCGCTTTCGTTCAGCGTCACCGCTGGAAAACTTTGTGAAATCTTCGTAAGCTTTGTTTTCGCCATCAAATCCAATGCCATCGATCAGATCGTCAGCCTGTCTTCTGACAACAGCCTGGTGATGCAAAATCAAACACAGAGATAGAAGCACATACCAGGCCAGCTGCTGCTGTCTTATTACACACGTACATCTGTGTGTTTGTGTGTTCGCCCGCCGCTCTGACGCGCATGAAAGCCACAATCTGTACATACATGCACTCAAAACACAACGGATGTGTTTTCTTTGTTCTTTAAAGGAGTAGTTCACCTAAACGAGATCATTTATTTGTCCTCATATCAATTCAAATCTACACTTTTTTCTCCTCGGAACACAAAAATATGTTTAGCAAAATGATCTTGCTGCTCTTTTATCATATAATGAACTTGAGAACTGTTAATAATAATAATGATGATGATGATGATGATAATTTAATATTTAAAAATATATGTAAACAATATATATGTCTAGAAAACAAATTATATATATATATATATATATATATATATATATACACACACACACTAATCTTTCTCTTTTCTCATGGCTTTTCTTTATCTTTTTTAATAAAAGTGTGTGTGTGTATATACGTATATATAATTAAAATATATGTAGTTTATTATTATTTATCTCTGTATTATAATGTATTTGAAACTTTATTTTTCTCATTAATATGATTTTTCACCATGATGTCAAGTTGTTGCTAAGCAGTTGCTAAGGTGTTTTAAATAGCTTTAGCATTAGGGGTGTAACGATTTACTCGTTTTCTCGATGCGTCGATCTTGAAACATGGATTTTTGAATCGTGAATCGTCGATTTCGGACAGTAATCGATTTAAAACGCTAATGAACTGAAACGTTAAGACAATAAACACAATAAATAAATACAATTTATGAATGATGCAGTGCTAATTGACATATAATTTATTACAGTACAGAAACTATAAAATATATATATATTTTACCTTATTCTGTAATAAGGTAATATATTTTACCTTATTCTGTGCAGAAAATTGAAATAATTGTTTGTATATAAAACAATCATAAAATCGCCATTAGGAAAAAATGATTACAAATGATTGATTATTGTCCAGCAGTGTATTTGATTTCTTATAGCAAATTCAAAGTAATAGATAAGAAAATAATTCCTTGTAAAAAAAAAAAAAGAATACATACATAAAATTATTGTATTTGACATTTCTGTCACTTCTGAAATGATGGCTACGCCCCTGGTGTGACAAAATGTTAGCCTAATACTTTTAAAGCTCTTTTTAAAAATCTTGGCTTACATACATTTCTACATATGCCATGTCATGCCATAGCATCATTAAACTAGCATCTAACAATGGACAAAGGTGTTTTTTGTTTCTCTCTAACCTATGGTTCTGTAACCATAAAGGCTGCTGTGTAATTTGCCCCCTGACTAAGCATTTAAAGAATTTAGAGGAAGCATTTAAATAATCCTGTGAATGCACTTAAAGAATGCAGAATCGAATCGTTAATCGAATCGTTCTGAATTTGCAAAAATCGTTCTTGAATCGAATCGAAAACCTATGAATCGTGAATCGAATCGATTCGCTGTCTACCCAAAAAATTCACAGCCCTATTTAGCATGTTTCTATGTAGTTGTTAGGTTTTGCTGAGTGGCGTTTCTATGGCAGAAAGGTCTTTATGGTGGTAGGTCACTGTCACATATTGTGTAATAACTGTAAAACTTTATTAAATGAATTGTTAACTAAAACATAATAAAGCATAGAAAACCTAGGTCAAATGAGTGACTAAACGGCTTAGAAATGCAGATGGCTCTCACATACAGTACAGCATCGCTGTTAAAATACAGCAGTTGCTTGCAGACGCAGAAAACGATCACATGACTGTAGATCAGATACATGCAGCACATATCTGATTAATTTGAAGCGTAAAACAAACATGCGGCGCTGCGTCTCCGTCAAGTCAACATTCACCCCTCAAAGCATGAGTGAAAACCACAGCGACGGCGTGTCAAGACTTCACTTCTGAGAGAAACCAAGCAGCTTCCAGACTCGCAAAATCAGACACCAAGAATTTTGATTGAAACGCTGTCATGGGCAAAGAGAGCATATTTACGTTTATGCTTTCAAAACTTCACTTTAGTCCTCCGGAAACTCCCATCATGCATTAGGTTTTTGTTTTTTCAATTTAGCCTTTATTTAACAAGGCAAGTCACTTAAGAACGCATTCTTATTTACAATAGCCTTTCTTTGTCATTTAAATTTTTTAAAAATTACAGAAAAGAAGAGGAACTTTTTTTAACGTAAAGCATTTAGCTATTTGCCCAAGATATTTATAAATCCATGGTCATAGATGCTGTTATGGTAAATTTGAAGTGGGGGGGGGCTTGCATAATGATTATTTTTGTTAATGTTATGTTAATGATTTTATATATATATATATATATATATATATATATATATATATATATATAATATATATTTTATTTAGAGTTTTTAGAGAGTGGCAGCTGTTTGTCCTATATTTTTATAGATCCACAATCGTAAATTTAAACAATGCAAAAATTTTATTCATTTATTATATTTATTTATTTAATTTTTTTGTTTGTTTATTTGATTGTTTTACTTTAAATTATTAAATGTAAAAACAATATAAATTAATTTTTTAGTCAATTAATCATTTTTCTGGCCCTTATAAATGTACAGACAAAAATAATAATAATAAAAAAATAAAATGTTTATAATAAATAAATAAATGTTTACTATTATTATTATTGTTGATTTTTAGACTATACTGGAGTGGCATTAAGCCATTTTCCATGTACTTTTTATAGGTCTGCAATCAAAATTTTGCAGAAACAATTCATTTCTACTAATATATATATATATATATATATATATACACACACACACACACACACAATTAATTTATTAATATTTTAAAGATTTTCTTATTAAATTTATTATTTTAATGTTTTAATTTTAAATTAAAAAAAAAAATTTTTGTTTGTTTAGTATTTTTTTATTATTATTATTATTTTAAGACAGTTTGTTTGGCCCTGTTGATCACGAGTGTTGTAAATTTGCAGAAATTTTTATTTATTTTTTTTGTCCTCTGAAAAATCCCATCATGCATCATTGAATTCATTTCGACCTTCTGTAAACCTTTTTTTCTTCCTTTTGAAACAGAAAAAAATGAATCCAAGAAAGCGAGCGTTTCTGAACTTGGCAATTTTACCCATTTGCCCTTGCTTTGAACAGATCTGTGGTCACGAAGGTGCCCGTTTACACAACTCATATCATCCAATTTCATGTTTTGAAACCGGTGCATGATCTACATATTATTCCTGGTTTGAACCTTTCAGTATTCGGTTCATCCAAACGAAAAGCGGCGAGTTTTTAGCCATCCGTCCTGGACCGTTACAGATCGGCGGCCACAAAGGTGGCACCGCAGAGCCACTCCAGACAGTGATAAGGGCTCAGATACGCAGCGGGAGCTGTTTTCTGCTAGTGTCTGGCTTTCTTTCGGCAAGCCGGCTTGTTAAGAGACAGCACAGCAGTGGAGCTTTTATTCAGCTTCTCACAAATTCAGCTGACATTTTAGAAGATCCATACGAGACCTTTCAGCGAGAAGGAGAGGGCGAGAAAGAAAGAAAGGGTAATGCAAAGCTCGGAGGGGATGGTGTGAAGAAGAGCGCTAGAATCCGAAAAGGGAAAGCGAACAAGCGAATCAGAGGTGTGGAAATTCATTAGCGGCCCTCGAAGGAAGACAATCGCAATTATCAAACTCCTCCTCAGCCTCGTGGATCCAAATAAACTTCGTCATTATGAACCGAGCGTCCTGTCACGTTTTTGACGATCGGCTCCCTCGGGGAGACGGTGAGACAACAGCTACGAGACAGATAATGCATTTCAGCGCCTCCACAGTAGAAGATGCTTTTCTGAGATGGAAGGCCACAAGGGAGGCTTTAAATGTAGACCGTATTTTTTCCCCCCGCCGTGTCCCGTGGTGCCATATGGCAGAGAGATGTGAAACTGCTGGTCTGAGGGAAGGAAATCAGTCAAACGCAAAACAGACAGCATCTGTTCTTCGCTCTGTGAGCTCCTTCCCGTCAGACGACTGCAGAGAACTGTGACGGCCCTCTGTGGCCCACATTAAAGACTAGTTCAAGAAATGAAAGGAAAATTGAAACATTTACTCACTCCCATGCCGTTTTTGATGCTCGCAAAAAGAGAAATTGCAAATAATGTCCTGGTCGCTCTTTTCCATGCAGTTACAATGAACTCCTGAAGGTGACCGGCCTGCTTAAGATATTGTAAAGACATATTATATTTATTTTGGATTCTATTTATATTTAAATATAATACATTTGTAAATACAATTTACTAGTTTTGTGCTGTAAAATGTGACGATCAAGCTGAAACCGAACTGACGTATGGTTTAAAACAGCGGACCGAGGTTGACCCTATAGATGCAACTCATCTTCTATGTCTCTCTCTCTCTCTCTCTCTCTCTCTCTCTCTCTCTCTC
>NW_015505266.1:1627828-1637610 GCF_001515645.1 Sinocyclocheilus grahami | reverse complement strand
CTCTCTCTCTCTCTCTCTCTCTCTCTCTTTCTCTCTCTCTCTCTCTGTTAGCTCCCTGCACATCTTCATCATTACCGGATCACCCCTCATCCTCCTCGTCGCTCACTACCATCTGCATCTCTGATTCAGATCAAGAAAACGAACCAGCCACCCCCAGCACCCCACAAACTCCACACACACGTCCAAACCTACAGGCCAGTCCGGTTGTGGCAGAAACACACGTGGATGAATCTCAGGAAATGCAACGAAAGAATGAGTTCAGCTCACAAACTCTCTCCAGCGGTGATCCAGGTCTGTTCCAAACACACTCCCGCCACGTTCAGGAATTTTCACTCAGATGTTAAAGGAATAATTCACCCTAAAATGTCAATTCTTATCATTTACTTTAGATCAACCGATATTGTTTGTGATACTGATTGTTTTTAAGTGTCAAATAACCAGTATGAAGAACCAACACTGAACTAAAGCACTCGTCACTAACTTCTGAAAGTGAACAGTCCGTTTATTATTATATAGAATATTGCGTTGAATAATAATTTAATAAAAAAAAATAAACTAAATAAATGCCTTTGAATACATTAAATATTAAAATACAAATAAACTCAAATAAGCAAGCAATATTGGATATCAGTCAAAAAAAAGTTATCAAGCAGTTATTGTTTTTTTATGTACTGTAAAAGCTGATAACTGCCTTTTTTTTTTTTTTTTTTTTTTTTACTGATATTTGATATTCCTGTAATTTTCACCTTAGAACTTGTATGACTTTTTTGTTTTGTCGAAGTTTTGCTGAATGTTCAAGCTAATTTTTTTTCCATACTACGAAAGCAATTATTTATGAGACATTTACTAGATATTTCAGCACCAATTATACAGAAACATATTTTTTTAAATAATAAAATTTATTTATTTATATGTTTAAAATATATTCATAATTTGTGTATATTTAATCTTTAATATTATTTTTTAAATGATAAATTTTTTAATCAAATAACTAAAATTTTATTTCATATATAATTTGTATAATTTAACAGTTATAATTTAATATTTTATAATATTTTTAAAAATATTTAAAATATATTCATAATTTTAATTGTATATTTATTCATCTTTGTATTTTTTATTTTAAAAAGTAATCATTTAAAAAAAATAATATAAATCTTATTTTATATATAATTCATGTGTAATTTAACAGTTATTATTTAATATTTTATATTAAAAATATTTTAAATATATTAATAATTTTATTTGTATATTTATCAATCTTTTATATTATTTTTAAAATGCTTGCTTTTTAAATAAATAATAAAATGTAATCATTGTAACAATAATTTAACAGTTATTATTTAATATTTTATATTTAAAAAATATTATTTAAAATAAATTAATACAAATTGCAATAAAAGCTGGAGATTATTCAAGTAATATAATTATACATAAACTTCAAGACAGACCTTCAAACATTAACGACTTTCTTTTTGTCAAAGTTTTCTTTTTTTATAAAGTTACAAGTTACAAGACGTGAAATTTCAGTGTCATTGAATCTGAAAAGCAGCAAAGAGCAGCTTGCCCCTTTTGCAAAATATCTCCCGCTGCGGTCTTTAAGAGAAAACATCAGCCCTCGATGATCAAAATTACCTTCTAAGAACAATTTCACAGTTGCGTCACCGCAGCTAAGAGCACGTCTGCGTGAAATATGCATAATAACAGGCCATTTCAAAGCCAGAGAATCGACGAGTGTTCACCTTTCTTATAAAGAGTGCAATTTTCAGACACTGCAGGGTTTGCCTTAACGCCCACCTTTACGACACACACGCACAGAATCCCAGCTTCCCAGCAGCATACAGTAAGCATAATGGCTCTTTAATAACACGTTGTGATTGGCCAGCCGGCGACGGCTCGGCTATTTTAGACCGCAGTAGGGTTCTGGTAACTAAGCCTCGTGGGGCGTCTTTGCAGCGAGCCTGACCCAAATGAATGTAGAACAGCTCTGTGGGACGAAATCCGGACAAATCCGATTTCTCCGAATGGCGGGATCATTTGAGGTCACGGCGTACCTGCTACATTCCAGAGTTCGTTAGCGCTTGCGCCACCTGACCTTTATCAGGAGCAAAATGATCATCCGCTCCTCTCATCCTCTCATTGCCCTGCTCTCTTTTTTTCTCCTCCTATTAGTCACTCCGACTTTCCCATCATGTCTCTCTTTCTCTCTCTCTCCGATAGCTAATGACATTCACATTCAAAAGGAGTCGGATGACTCCGTTCCCGTGTACGACTCTCTGAAGTTCTGTGCCAGCAAAAACACAGACAGGATCTACATCTACGACAAGGTATACAGTGTTAAGCCCTGTTCACACCAAGAACGATAACTATGAAGATAACTATAAAGATATTAGCGTCCACACCAGCAAACGATATCGTCTGTAAGCGCACGCTCGTCTGCTGCTTTAAATTCTCCAGCTCGTGACAGCAGGATGGATTCTGATTGGGTGTCAATGTTTTTATCAATCATCAGCTGGAAAAAATCGTTCTGAAAATGATTCCAACGATATAATTTCTCTGTGCCTTTATCGTTATAGCTGTGGTGTGGACTCTGGTGTGGTGTGAACCGGGCTTTAGAAACCCAAGCAGCTGCAGTATATTCAATATTCATGTTATATTTACGATGATTTTGCCACCCACAAACATCACAAATGTTGCGATAAAGCATTTTATTAGCATTTTATTTGACTCTTGACATTTCCTGAGCATTGTGAGTTTTAAAAGCGTATCTTGCCATCAAAATGGCACCTTATTTCTGTGAATCAGTTCTAATGAATCGTGTGTTTCAGTGAATCGAATCAAGTGTTTGATTCAGTTCTTTTACTGAAAAAAATGACTGTACTTGGGTTGAATTCAGAGTTTGAACTAACAGTTGATCTTAAATCATCCCCTTTAAAGCACTGCAGAAAAGAAATTAGATTAACTAGCTGGCTTTACTAGTAAGGATTGAGCCAAGAGATTTATACTTGGCGTGTATTCACTATATTGGTATATTTACTACTATATTGGTATATTCACAATATTGGTATATTATATTTATATACATTGTATTCATAGTTATGTTTAGTTTGTAGTTATGTATATTCATAGTTTGGTTCCAAAACGCGATAAATGCCATTTAAAAAAATAATAAATGAGTTCCCGCCAAAATCTGTATTTTATCTAGTCTGTATTGAAAAGTACATTTTTAATTTTACACAAATTGCGATATCCGCCGTGATATTCTGTCATGTTTTCTCCCTATCTTTCCAAACCACGACAAACGCTAGTCTCCCTTCTCTGCAGAATGCGATACATCCGCTCAACCAATCACAGCGCACCATTTCATGCATTGTAAACAGTAACTGACAAGCTACGCAATATCGCATTCATAATCGCAGATGAATCACCTTCGATTATGAACGCAATATTGCGTAGCTTGTCAGCGATCTACGGCTCTGTGTATTAAATGCCGCTCCATCTGAAAGCACGTGATGGAGATTTACTACTAATCACAGAACCGACTTTACTGATGAGATGCGCATGAAAATCGCATGCGATTTATTGTGCAGCCCTAAAAAAAAAGAATAATTTTGACGGCATTGATGAACCTGTTTGAACATTTGAACATTTTTACACAAATTAATCGAAATGGATTTATAGCGTTTTGGAACCAAACTCTTCATATATACAGTATATTCAAGATTATTTTATTGTCACTATACTAAAAGTACAGCAAAATTAGAGCAATCCGTACAGTGCAATCACCCATAAATTAGTGCAAGCTAAACATCTAATTTAAATAATAAACAGTAACAGCAAAACGAACAGTCAGATATTGCACAGAAATATTGCAGTGGGCAGAAAACTGCTGCATGATGTTGCACACAATAAAAGAGAGGTAAGTGCAACAGAATATACACACAAACACAAACTGAATAATATAAGATGTAAACTTGTACTAAATAGACACACACAGAGGTATACAGAGGGTGTTGTTAACCTGTGTCGGTTGAGATATAAGATGCCCCATCAGATTGATGCATTTCTCATTTTTCATGTTTGTGTTGTGTGTGTGTGTGTGTGTGTGTGTGTGTGTGTGTGTGTGTGTGTGTCTACTGACAGCGTTCAGCTCCCGTATAGCGCTGGGGTAAAACCTGTTTTTAAGTCTGTTGGTCTGTGATTTGATGGACCTAAAACGTTTACCAGAGGGCAGCAATTCAAACAAATGATGTCCTGGATGGAAGGGATCCTTTAAAATGTTTGCTGCCCTTCCAAGGCAGTGTACAGTGTAAAGTTCTTTTAAGGAAGGCAGAGGACAGCCAATGATTTTTTGTGCCGAATTGATCACCCACTGGAGAGTAGGGCTGAACGATTTTGGAAAATAATCTAATTGCGATTTTTTTTACCAATATTGCGATTGCGATTGCGATTTTAATATGCAAATTTTTTTTTTTAAAGCTCTTTATGTTCTGTATTATTCAACAAAGACAAGCTATAAATCATTGTATAGTATGACCAACACACTATTAGATAGATTAAACATAAATGTTCTTTTCTGTAGGCCAGGCCTATATGTTACGATGAAATTAGCTAATGCATGAATTGATATGAATGACATTTTTATTTAACAACTACAATCACAGTATACGATATAAATCGCATTGCTGTATAATCACGTTTTATTATTACATTCAGAAATAATGTAAAATACCAACAAATAAAATGAAACCTTTACAAGCATTAAAAAAGTGACTTATTCTGGAAAATACAGTACAGTACATTTTGTCATTTTTTTTCTACCCATTCTTTCTGATTCTATTACTATTAAATCTCATCTATATTAGCCAAATCATTTTACCTGACGTCTTTGACAAGCTGAACTAACAAGCAATATCATAGAAAACCAAGTGTTTAAGTACGTAAGACACAAAATGTATTTCTTACATAACGTATCGTCAGAAGCACTTCTGTTCTTCAAATTCATCAGGATTTCTTTTATAGCAAAGCAACCCGGGTCTGCATCATTAGCTCTAATATGAAAATGGCCCTAAATATTCTCTGGATCGATCTTGAACTCACATTTTGACGGCCAGAGCTTCCGGTGTTAATCTGAGGGCAGATAAAGTGTTGAAATCTCTCGTCCTTGTTTGTACAGCGGAACGCCAGGGTTTCTTACAGTTCTCTGCAACTGTATTAAATGGAAGCAGATATAAGCAGAGAGCCTCTAATTGACTTTGATTGAGAAATATTATCCGGGTTGGTTTTTAATAAGAGCTTTTCCTGAGGCCATCTCAGCCGAGCAGTGATGAATGGTGGAGTTCAGCAGGAAGACAGAGGAAGAGCTGGAAAAGATGCCTGCCGTGGGCTGGAAGTGTAATCTTTTGTCTCCCTGTGGACAGACGGTCCAGCTAGTGGAGGAGAACTGTTTTGTAAGGGCCGCTCTCGTGATTGGCAGCTCTGGACGAGCTTTGGATCTCTCTTCATATTCATATTTCTCACTTAAAGTAACCGCAGTGTTGTTACTTTTTTAGATTTTCTGACTGCACTGATTTATACATTTTTATTATTACTAATAATTTTTATGTAAATATTTTGTTTGGCATAGGCATTAGAGTTATTATTGTGTATTATTGTGGTTATTGTGTTCTAATATTTTTCTGGCAGTATTCACTCTCTCATATATATATATATATGTATATGTATATATATATATGTATATGTGTACATATATATATATATATGTATATGTACACACACTGTACACATACACACACACAATATAATATAATTTTAATGTTTATAATTGTATATATTTTGTTTATTTTACATTAATTTGTTTTAATTTAATTTTATATTTTAATGTTTTATTTTTAAATAATTAAAAATGTTTATATTTAATATAATTAAATATAGTTGATATTTAATAAATATAGTTTATGGATGTTCATTAACTATGAATGTGAATCATGACTATTGGTTAGGTGATTATTTTATTTTATTGTACATACAATATTACAATTTAAAATACAATTAAAACAAATTAATGTAAAATAAGCACAATATATATATATATATATATATATATATGCATGTACACAATTAAATGCTTATACCATCCGCTCCTCTCGTCCTCTGTTTATAATAAATGTATATCGTTTGTTTATTTCACATTATTTGTTTTAATTGTATTTTATATTTTAATTATTTAAAAATATAAGAAAGTTTATATTTGATAAATATATATTTTATGGATTTTCAATAGCTGTGAACGGGAATCATAGCATTACTGTTTAGGTGGCTTCAATAATTAATTTCTATATTTTATAATTATATATTTTTTGTCAAATTAATTGCTAAGTATATAAAATAAAACTATTTAAATATATATATTTTTTCTTTTCTGCCCTTTTCATCAGTTTTATCTATGGTTAATAAGCACTATATATATATATATATATATATATATGCATGTACACAATTAAAAATGCTTATACCATCCGCTCCTCTCGTCCTCTGTTTATAATAAATGTATATCGTTTGTTTATTTCACATTATTTGTTTTAATTGTATTTTATATTTTAATTATTTAAAAATATAAGAAAGTTTATATTTGATAAATATATATTTTATGGATTTTCAATAGCTGTGAACGGGAATCATAGCATTACTGTTTAGGTGGCTTCAATAATTAATTTCTATATTTTATAATTATATATTTTTTGTAAAATTAATTGCTAAGTATATAAAATAAAACTATTTAAATATATATATTTTTTCTTTTCTGCCCTTTTCATCAGTTTTATCTATGGTTGTTAGTCGTGAATTTAGTTGATCACTTTTGTTGTATTTGCAGTATCTGCAATTTATACATTTATATTTATATATTCATAAATAACTGACATTTTCCAGATTAAATGTTTGCATCAAACTGTTTTAAGAACAATTCTTGTCCATATTTTCCTTATTTGCTAAATATAGTTTTTGAATTTAGTTTTTTATTTTACTAAAACATTTTAAAACTGGTCAGATGCCCCACAGATATTTCTGTGAACACTTTTGAGTGATGACCGAAATATTTCATTGAGTCACTTTGAACAAATTCACTGAAACTGGCAGTTTATAGGAACTGACTCACAGAAATTAATCACATTTCTGAGCCTGAAACTAGTCCAACAGTACAGTCTTGAAAAAAAACCCGTCAAATAAAAATACTTCAAATATAATGCTGGTTAATTTTATATAGTCAATAAAATATTAAATATATTGTAAATATTCAGTATATATGTTCGCTCGGCACTGAGTTTGGTGTGTTTCTCTACAGGATGGCCTCCCGCTCCACTGTAACTTCATTCCCTTGGATATCAGACTGCAGAATTGGGAGGAACTGCCAGCAGAATTCAATCACAGCGAGAACAGGAGTCAGGTGTGTGTGTGTGTGTGTGTGAGAGAGAGAGTGATACTCAAGTACTGTTTCATCAGATTTCTTGAAACGCGTGTGTGTGTATGTGTCTGTCTGTCTGTCTCTGTCTGTCTGTCTGTCTGTCTGTCTGTCTGTCTGTCAGGTTGTGCGATTCGTGCGCGAGTGGATCTCTCTGACTGCGATGAGGCAGAGGATGGTGAGGAAGAGTGGAAGTGTGTTTCACAGCCCTATCCTGCTGCTAGAGGAGCTCAGTCAATCCCAGCGCCGGCACAGCAGCACCTCCAGGCAAGAAACACACACACACACCATTAAAGCTGGAGCGCTCTGGGACATGTGGGCGGATCTGAATCTCATTGGCTCAGATGTGGGTGTCAATCAAATTAAGTGTGGTTTTGTTTGTTTTTGTTTTCCCTCCACACTCAAAATGTTCGACTTAAAGTCATTGGACCTTTATTTTATTTTAATTATACATTTTATTTAGTTTAACGTTTAATTAGATATACATTATATGTTATATTATAATTTAGTTTATAGTTTTTCACATTTTTGTATTTTTAATCCATTTCTGAAATATATACACTACTGTTCAAAAGTTTGGGGTTGGTATACATTTTTTTATATTTTTGAAAGAAGTCTTGTTTACCAAGGTTGCACTTATTTGATAAAAAAACTGTAAAGTTGTAAAATATTAATGCAATTTAAAATAACTGTTTTATATTTGATTGTTTTAAAATTAAATTTATTCCTGTGATGCAGAGTTGAATTTTCAGCTTCATTACTTCAGTTTTCAGTGACACATGATCCTTCAGAAATCATTCTAATATGCTGATAATATTTTTGTAGAAACCATTATAAAAAATTTTCAGGGTTCTTTGATAATTAGAAAGTTCAAAAGAACAGCATTTATTTGAAATAAAAAAAAATCTTATGTAAAATTGTCACTTAATTTAATGCATCCTTGCTGAAGAAAAATGTGAATTTCTTTCTAAATAAATTTCACTGACCTAAACTATTGAAAAGTAGTGTATATTTATGTATTTTTTAAATGTTATATTTTTTTAAACATACATTCTTATATTTTTTTATTTTAATCATTAAAAAATTTTAAATATAAAATAAAGTAGTTTTTTTTCAACCAGTTCTTCAGTCTTATTCATGTGGGTTTTAATTATTTATTTAATTTTTTTGTCTATTTCTGCAATTTCTTTTAGTTTATTTCTGCAAAAGTTTCACCTGAGGCTATGAATAATGTAAGATTATTGGTGAGATAGTTTTTAATTTTGTAAGTATTATTCAAGGATTTTCCGACGCATTACAAGCATCAGTTTGCTGTTCTGTTACACAAACATCAGCTGTGTGTGTGTTTTCTGGTAGCAGATACTGTACTGCCCTCTTCATGCCACCATGATGTTCCCTTTCTGGCACTCAGTTCCTCACAGTCTCTCTCTGTCCGTCTCTGACAGGTATCTCTCCAGACAGGATGTAGCTCAGACCTCCATCACTGTGGCCCAGAAAGAGGGCGGAGCTCTCCGCATCATCAAAAAGGACAACATCGGTCCGAAAAGACAATCCTCATCCGAACATACTGACCCCAGCAACAGGTCTGACCACCCATAACCCTTAATAATAATAATAATAACTGTTATTAAAATTAATGTTATACAAATTTAGTTATTAATAATATTAATGGTTGTCATATTGTAAAAATCTAGACAAGGCACAACAATAATAAATACTTACAAAAGACCGCTTGTTTTTGTGATAGCTTATGCAAAAATTTATTATAAAAATTTTATTTTTGCTTTTTGCAACAACTCAATTTGCATAACGATAAAAATGTTAGTAATATGTACCACTTGCTTATTTTTAACAATAGAAAGTGACAAATTAAGATTTTTTTATTTGTGGTTTTCTTTCTGCTTATTCAAACTATTACAGGTGCATCTCAATAAATTAGAATGTCGTGGAAAAGTTCATTTATTTCAGTAATTCAACTCAAATTGTGAAACTCGTGTATTAAATAAATTCAATGCACACAGACTGAAGTAGTTTAAGTCTTTGGTTCTTTTAATTGTGATGATTTTGGCTCACATTTAACAAAACCCCACCAATTCACTATCTCAACAAATTAGAATACTTCATAAGACCAATAAAAAAAACATTTTTAGTGAATTGTTGGCCTTCTGGAAAGTATGTTCATTTACTGTACATGTACTCAATACTTGGTAGGGGCTCCTTTTGCATGAATTACTGCATCAGTGCGGCGTGGCATGGAGACAATCAGCCTGTGGCACTGCTCAGGTGTAATGGAAGCCCAGGTTGCTTTGATAGCGGCCTTCAG
>NW_015505266.1:1614980-1623989 GCF_001515645.1 Sinocyclocheilus grahami | reverse complement strand
GTTCTGTTACACAAACATCAGCTGTGTGTGTGTTTTCTGGTAGCAGATACTGTACTGCCCTCTTCATGCCACCATGATGTTCCCTTTCTGGCACTCAGTTCCTCACAGTCTCTCTCTGTCCGTCTCTGACAGGTATCTCTCCAGACAGGATGTAGCTCAGACCTCCATCACTGTGGCCCAGAAAGAGGGCGGAGCTCTCCGTATCATCAAAAAGGACAACATCGGTCCGAAAAGACAATCCTCATCCGAACATACTGACCCCAGCAACAGGTCTGACCACCCATAACCCTTAATAATAATAATAATAACTGTTATTAAAGTTAATGTTATACAAATTTAGTTATTAATAATATTAATGGTTGTCATATTGTAAAAATCTAGACAAGGCACAACAATAATAAATACTTACAAAAGACCGCTTGTTTTTGTGATAGCTTATGCAAAAATTTATTATAAAAATTTTATTTTTGCTTTTTGCAACAACTCAATCTGGACGACCTCCACCATCAAGAACATCTTAGCAACTGCATAGTAAAAACTACTCGTAACACCCTAGCAACCACATAGCAACACCCACTTATCAACTAGTATTTTAAATGTTAAGTCCTTCAGAAGATGACCATCATTCTTCTCCATTAAGAACATCTTAGCAACTGCATAGTAAAAACTACTCCTAACACCCTAGCAACCACATAGCAACACCCACTTATCAACTAGCATTTCAAACGTTAAATCCTTCAGAAGACGACCATCAAGAACAACCATCAAAAACATAGCAATGCAGTAAAAACACTCATAGCACCCTGGCAACCACATATTTGCCATATACCTGCTTAACTAGTGAGTATTTAAAATTTTAAATAATTCAGAAGACGACCATCAAAAACATAATAGCAACACAGTAAAATATTCATAAAACCCTAGCAACCACTCAAAACACCCTAGCAAGCACATAGCATCATGGTTATCAACTCGTATTTCAAACATTAAATCCTTCAGATGATCATCATCAAGAACATCATAGCAACTGCATAGCAATGCAGTAAAAACATCCTACCAACTACTTATAGCACCCTAGCAACCACTCATAGCACACTAACAACCACCCACTTAGCTACTAGTAGTCAAGAACCATCAAAAACATCACAGCAACTGCATAGCAACACAGTAAAACACTCATAACACCCTAGCAACCACTCATAGCACACTAACAACCACCCACTTAGCTACTAGTAGTCAAGAACCATCAAAAACATCACAGCAACTGCATAGCAACACAGTAAAACACTCATAACACCCTAGCAACCACTCAGCAGCACCCACTTATCAACTTGTATTTCAAATGTTAAATCCTACAGAAGACGACCATCAAGAACAACCATCAAAAACATCATAGCAACACAGTAAAAACACTCATAACACCCTAGCAACCACATAGCATCACCTGGTTATCAACTAGTCAGTATTAAAAATGTTAAATCCTACAGAAGACGACCATCAAGAACAACCATCAAAAACATCATAGCAACTGCATAGCAACACATTAAAACACTCATAACACCCTAGCAACCACATAGCAACACCCACTTATCAACTAGAGAGCATTTCAAACACTAACTCCTTCAATAGACTGGGTTTTGGGGAAGGGGCCACACGTGTGATCTCAGTGAGGGAATAACGCGGAAATGGCTGATGAAGTCATCAACACACTCGCGCGCATGGGCCCTGACAGCCATGCCGTGGCTTTTTGATCATATGTGACAGCTGTTTCCTCTCGTACTTTGTGGCTACGTGAGAAAGTCATCAGACTTTGTTGTCGCGCGATGAGATCTCAAACCGCGACGGCTGCTGCCCCAGGTGTAGCTAATCCACAAATGGAAATGAATATGTATGTTTTTCACTTGGCTTTGCTCCTGCGGTCAGGGTGGAGACTGTCGCTGACAGATACATATTTATGAATTTGCATCACTCCTGCAAAATATATATATATATATATATATATATATATATATTGCACAGCGAGTGACAATTTACTTTGAAAGTGCATTTCGGCATGTAATTATGTGTGTAGCAGCGAACGGTTAACCTTGTAAAGCTGCGATATGAGTGTGTGTGTGTGGAGTGTGTTCAAGAATGCTTAGTGCAGAGGATAAGGGCTTAATCCACACACGCCAGTGCTGCAGTGTCGCCATGGAAACCGCGGGAGGAAAAAATTGCGATGTACAGAGCGCTGTCTGGGGCTGGATATTTTTAGGCGATGGAGAGGAAGAAACCGGGATGAGAGAGAGAGAAAGTGAGAACTGATGGAGGACTAGAGAGAAAGTCATTCCTGGTGAAGTTTAGACTAGTTAGTGTGATCAAGACTAGTCTCGTACATACATACGTGTTAACACTGATCATTAAAATTGGTTAGCGAAAGAATATGCCTTGTTGGAGCCACAGTGTAATGGTTAGCACACTGGTGATTTGATTTTTTCTTTTTTCTTTTCTTTTTTTTTTTTTTACAGCAGATTATTTCAGGTTAAGTAACTAAGAACTGTTTTTTATGTATCGTTTGAATTTTTTTTTTCTTTTGGAACAAAAAATAAATTTGGATAATATATAGTCTTTTTTTTTTTTATTGCCACATTTTTGCAGGATTTATTGCAAATATAAATTAGTTTTATGCATTTTTAATGCATTTTTGTATAGTTTTATTTATGTTTTTGAAACAAAATTTTGTGCTGTTTGATTTATGCTGTTTGGAATTATACATTATGTATATTACTACTTCTAATAATAATAACTTAACTAATTAATGTTTTGTATTATTAATATTATTATTGCCACAATTATGCAAGTTTTTTACCCAAATAAAAAAATTTTTATGCTTTTTGGAACACAATACAATATGTATATTACTAATACTAATAACTACTTAATATTTATACTAATAACGTAACTAATTGATATTTAATACATTTGTAATATTGTTATTATTACCAATATTAATCATTCTTATTATTATCATTGTTTTATGTGCCACATTTATGCAGTTTTTTACAATATAATTAGTCACAATATTGTTTTGTATTAAAATATTTTATATAACGTCTGATAACTTATACAAAAATGTACACATATGCAAATGTTATACTTATAATAGGAATAGTAGTAATAATAATAATAGTAATAATGTGCCATATTTATGCTTTTTTTTGGAATATAGTCACAAATTACATAGTTTTTAAAAACTGTTGATTTGAAAATGAAATTATTTTATTATTCTTAAATGATGCATAATTATTTGTGGATTTTTTTTGCAAATTAAAATTCTAAAAGTGCAAATCTATTGGTAAAACAATTTAAAATTTCTCAAAGAAATGTATATATAATATATATGTATGTATATATGTATGTATGTGTGTGTATATATATATATATATATATATATATATACTGTATATGTGTATGTATATATGTGTGTGTATATATATATGTATATATACATTCTTCTGAATATGAATGTTGTATATAGCAACCAACCAAGAACACCCTAGAAACCACCTAGCAACACTGTGACAACCATCAAAACCTTATAAACGTATAACAGCAAGTGTTTTTTACAGACCAGACCCATTTATATATTTCTTCAGAAAATGTGCAAATCTACTTGCTAATGTGTGTTTGTGTCTGCAGGGAAGCAGAGAGCTCGGTGTGTGTTCAGACAAACACTACAGCCGGTTACCTGCAGGCCATGGACTCGGCCGGGACCCCCCTGTGTCTGTCCTGCCAGAAGCCCAGCGGGGAGCACCGCGGCTGGGCAGGAGGCTTCTGCAGCCCTGCCTGTATGGAGGACTTCCAGCTGCGCTCCAATCAGGGCTACATGCGCGCCCGCGTGCTGGAGACGGAGCAGGGTGTGTGTCAGCATTGCGGACTCAATGCCCACCAGCTGTACGTGCAGGTCCGGGACGCCCCGCGCACACACCGCAAGGAGATGCTGGACAACACCTGGCTGGCACAACTCCCTCTCAAACAGGTTGGGCTCATTTCTAGGAGCCTCATCTGCATATTTGGCCATATTTCTTTCTTTCCATCCATCCATCCATTACATGCTAAAGTTGCTCAAACTCTTCAATGTGCATATTCTGGTCTTTTTTTAAAACTTGAATGCAATGCGCAAGACAGTTTCAGTATTTTTACCTTAATTCAAACAGTCACAGCACTCTCCCAGCTATTAGATGTCAAGACTAGGATAAATATAACAAAAAATAAAGACATTTTTTATTATCCCCTTTTGTGGATTGTATAATAAAAAAAATAGCAGACCGCCATTATTTTAGTATTTTTAAGTTGAAATGCCTTCTAAAAAATGTAATGCATAAATATGCCACAAAAAATATTATCATTAACAATATTTGTGGCATGTTGTTATTTGTCATTGTTAAAAATAGTAGCCAGTATTGTTGTTAATAACAAGAAATATTCAGTAATAATAAATATGCTACAAATAATATTTTTACTAATTTAAAAAACTAAGACGCCACAAAATAATATTATAATTTTAATAACAACAAAAGCATTTCAGTTAAAAATGTAATGCTTGCCTAAATATGCTTCAAAATATTAATAATTATTATTATTAATTGCATATTTGTATTATTTATTGTTATTAATAATGTTCTTTTATTATAAATAGCTATTGTTATTGTTAACAACAAATAGTAATAAATGCCACAAATATTATTAGCATATTTCTTCTAACCAACATAAATGTCACTAAATAATATTATCATTCAAATATCATCAAATATTTTAATAATGATAGTAAATATAATTTTTGTAGGAAATGTCCATTACTTAATTATTCATTATTAATAATAATAATAATAATAATAATAATAGGTATTATTTAAGAAAGCAGCATCATCTACTCTTCATAGAACTTTTTCTTATTTTTTCTTTCTTTAGAATCTGCTTTAAAAAGTAATCTCAGAGTTTCATCCATGTCCACAGAAGCAGTCGATTGCCCTCCTCGTAGCTCCTGCTCAAAAACTTCCTCTAGTAGATTCTGCGAGAGGTGTACGTAGCACCGGGACTAATTTCGTCTGGGAAGTTGGCCAGAGTTTGGGGAAAAGCGCGCATTAGTCACTTCCAAAAGCACATTAGTCGGAATTATCCCCAAACATTTGCGAGTAACTCGGCAGATGCTGCATTTTATTGAAAAAATATTGCTTACAGTGAAAGCTAAATAAAGATGGCCTGTTTAGCTTGCAGAAGCAATAAGAGCTTCGTGGCCTTGGGCGTCTGCTCTCTGACTCTCTCTATAGAGTTATCATCAGTGCCGTTCACACTCTCTCTCACACACACACACACACACAAACAGAGCCGTCCTTTCCTCCCCGGAGCATCCAGCGTTAACACAACGCCTAGTCTGTCAGATTGCCATTGATTTTTCCCACAGTGCATTGCTACGAGGTGCAGGTTTGATTTTTCTTCGGCTTTTCTGTTAGAGCCCCGAGCGGCAGCGGCCTGATCAATAACACGCTTTAAGCTCCAAGTGCCCTCGACGCACAAACAAGCCTGCTGTCGTACACGCAAAGCATTATTACGGAGAAACCTTTGTGCGCGCTCGCTGTTTCCTAGCATTAGCATGTGTTTTTGCGTGTACTCGTTGACTTATTGACGCCCAAGGTCCAGTAAGGAAGCGTCCCGCTCTCGTAGTGCGAGGTTATCATCCGTGTCGCGACCCTTGAGATTCAGGATAATTATCGTCCGGCTCTGCTAAGGGTCAAGGAGAGGATTGATTGGGTTTTCTCCAGAGAGCGCCGCGCGCTGAAATGCCAGCGCTTGGGCTTGGGCCTCGCGTTCCCAGCGTTGATCGTCCACTCGTGATTTCCACTCCAGCTTTAATCCTGCTGAACACCTGGAGTCCTTCGCCGCGGCGGTCTGCTGGAATAAAGGGAATTATAAAGTTTCCCAACGGGCTATTCTGAGCGCTTTCATGTAGCGGTTCAATAAAACAACAGGAATAAAAAGGATCTACACACAGCAACAACACTGTTAAGACACTCTCAAGACTCTCTGGGTGGTGGAGTCTTTCAAGTGCTGTATTCTTTAAAAGATAGACTCATACTTGGATTATTATCAGTATTCATCGATTATCAGTAGTTTTGATCCTTTAATATTGCGTTCAACAGGAAACAACAGAGTAAATTTAAGTTTAACAGTTAGATATATCATATAGCCCAAAACCACATTTAAAAAAACTATTGTTTTTATTATTAGTTTTTTTAATATATATACAGTGGGTACGGAAAGTATTTTAAATTTTAAAAAAAAATTAATTTTCACTCTGTTATATTGCAGCCATTTGCTAAAATCATTTAAGTTAATGTATTTTCCTCATTAATGTACACACAGCACCCCATATTGACAGAAAAACACAGAATTGTTGACATTTTAAATGGCTGCAATATAACAAAGAGTGAAAAATGTAAGGGGGTCTGAATACTTTCCGTACCCACTGTATATATATATATATATATATGTTATTTTTTATGATTATTTAAGATGTGGTGGTTCTTATTAATAATTTTTTGTTAATAGAACAAAAAACTGTTAATAATTATAACATTGAGTAATTATTGTTAATGATTACAACACGTATCCATTATTTTTTTTATTTATGGCAATGTTTTTATTAAAGTATATTATTTATTATTATTTCAACAATATTTGTAATAAATTGATGCAAATACAAATTTTTGATATCAGTATTTTTATGAAAAATTAACTATTTTTTATTAAATATTGTTAACTAATAGTGTTGTTTTTGTTTAGTTATTGTTATACAATTGAAGTGTTTGTTCTAAAAAGCAGCAAATCAATAAATAAAATGGGTGCTGCATATCGGTTACTGGACACTTAGACATAAAAATAATCTGTATTGTATCGGTCATGAGAGAAATATTTGAAGATCTAATTGATTTGTCTGACATTGTCTGTGTTTGCATGTCGCAGCTGAATGAAATGATTCAGAGTCCCGTTGAAGGACAGTTCTGGCAGGTGGACCACATTAACCCCGTGTACAGAGGAGGAGGACAGTGTTCCCTCGAGAACCTTCAAACCCTTTGTACCGTCTGCCATCGGATGGTACAGCATTTCATCCACACACACACACAAATGCATATTTGGAATTTTTCATATGTAATTTATTTTAAAATAAAAACATTTTAAGTTATATATAAAATGTATACAATATTTATTTATATAAATATTTTAAACATGAATTTTTTAAAACAATAATTACTATTTAGTAGTGCTGTCAAATGATTAATTGCGATTTATTGCATCCAAAATAAAAGTCTTTGTTTACATTATATATATATGTGTGTGTGTACTGTGCATATTTATTATGTATATATAAATAGAAACACATGCATGTATATATTTAAGAAAAATATGTTGTTTATATATCAAATATATTTATACAAATTAAATTATACGAATATAAATATATACAGTATGTGTGTGTATTTATTTATACGTGCATAAATATACACTGTACCCACATATGTTATGTAAACAAACTTTTATTTTGGATGCTATTAATTGCGATTAATCATTTGACAGCACTAATATAGTGTTTTATATTTATTAATGCTTACAATATTTTATTTTAATTATTTGAAACCTTTTAAGTGCACTAAATATTTTATAAATATTGTTTTATTTATATAAATATAATAATAATAAAGTATGTTGTTTTATTGTATTGTTATTAATGATTACAGCATTTATTAAATGGATGTTTTTGTTTTAATTAAAATACTGTTTTATATTTACTGATTTAATTAATTATTAAATAAAATTATTTATTATTATTATTTAATTTTGTTTAATGTACAGTGTTTAAAATAAAGACAGAATTGAAATACCATTATTTAATTTTTACATTTATATTCATCCTTTCATTTGAATATGCAACACATTTGTAGTATTTCGTGGTGAATCTGTGGTGGGTTTGTTTTGCAGAGGACCGCACAGCAAGCCAAAGACAGAAGTCAGATGAAACGAGACCAAGCCGCCTCCAAACTGGCCTCTGACATCACACGATTCTTCGTCAAGAAATGAGCCGTTCCGTCTGCAACTATTAAAAACACATATTCAGAGCTGTTGCCTTGGAAATGACCCGCCTGCCAGAGGCGTTATTTACCAGCATCTGCAGTGTTTGAGGATTGTAATTTAGCCAATTGGGTAGCTGTTTTTAATCACTGCTCTCAGCAAGAGACAAAATAACTTTTATATTCGATGTGTTCAACCATAAATTAAATGAAGTCACTAAATAAACATGTTCCATTCACATTCAGTCGTCATGTTCTGCATTTAAACAAAAAGAGTTGGTCTTATTCTGCGTGTAAAACTAACTCTTTGGATGGTGAACTATGTGTTGCAGGTTTAGCGCGAGTGCCGCAGGATGTGTTGGCGTGAGATGTTTCCAGTGTCTGCTGGGTTTTTTTGGGTCAGTGCAGAGATAGGAGGCTGTGTGGAGCAGCAGTCAGGCAGGACAGGATGTTCACTTTCACCAGTGTCTATAGAGCGTGATAAAGCTTATCTCTCCTACACGAGAGGCACTGAGAGGCAGATTGGCACGAGATGCAGGGTAGGTTATTCTTATACTGCTGAATACACATACAAGACACTGGGATGTTCGTTGCATGCACATTTGATTTGTTTCGTGGGGTCGTTTTATACTATCTTGATAGTGTTTCGAATTTGATCAAATTCAACTGGAGAAAAACATTACCCAATTAAATAAGTGAAATAAAAGCTCTCTCTTTTCCATGCTTACGTACATAAAATAATAACGATAGTAATCATAATAAATATTTTAATTTAATATTATATTTTTTTTAATTAGTGTGTGTGTGTATACACATTTCTATATTAAATATAGATACGTATGTGTGTGTGTAATATATATATATATATATATATATATATATATATATATATATATATATATGA
>NW_015505266.1:1601915-1614782 GCF_001515645.1 Sinocyclocheilus grahami | reverse complement strand
TATGAGGCACACACATACGTGTGAGAGAGAGAGAGAGTGTGTGTATATATATATATATATATATATTATTATACACACACAGTAGTCAACATTTGAAGTGGATCAAAGCCTTTTATCAAAGTTGTCCTTTAACTATTCTGATTTATACACATCAAGCTATAGGTACATATAGTGAAATTACAACTATATATGAAACGTATATAATTTAAGTAAAATACATGCAATCTAAAATATTTATTTTTACAAATATATAAATGTAATTTATATATAATCAAGTTATACATATGTTTTAAAAAGTTAATATATTTTAAATATTGAGGACTGTACATATTAATATTTACGTAAATATATAGAATTAACACCAATAATATAACTATATACTCAATTTATAAATATAGGATTATGCATATTAAGATTTATTTATATCTATATATCTATCTATATATATATATATATTTATTTATATTTAAATACATTTTTATACTACCAATAATTTATAACTATATATTTAGAATTTATAACTTATTGTAACATATTGCAATTTATAACTATTCTGATTTATACATATCAAGCTATAGGTACATATAGTGAAATTACAACATATATTAAATGTATATAATTTAAGTAAAATACACATGCAATCTAAAATATTTTTATAAATATATAAATGCATTTTATATATCATTAAGTTATACAGATTTTTTTAAAAAGTTAATATATTTTAAATATTGAGGATTATACATATTGATATTTACGCAAGTATGTAGAATTAACAATATGTAACTATACACTCAGAATTTATATTTAAATACATATTCCAATTTACAGATATATTCCAAATGTTAAACTATATATTGTGATCTATACATTCCAAAATACATATACGTTTAGTGAAATAAATTTTTCTATTATTTTCTATAATATAATACAATTATTTTATATTATATATTATTCCATATAATATAAAAATGTTTTTAAATTATTAAATATTTTTAAAAAAAAAAAGTAAACCAATGCCTTAAATAACCCTTTTAAAAATAAAGAAACGATTTAGTTTTGTAAAGAAATTAATATTTGTGGGTATCACATACTTTTTCATCATTTAAACATTTTTAATTATAATATATACACGCACTATATTTATATATATATATATATAGTCAAATCCTTATGTAGTTGTGTATGTCAAATACCTCTTTGTTAGTGTGTTTGGTCGCATGTGTTCAGTTGTGAAAGGAGATTACAATCCTTCTTAAGGGTGTCGCAGAAAAGAAATTGCGTTGCAGCAAAACTTTGTGTTATTTTAATCTGTCTCTCCGGAGTAAACTCAATAAAGGCTGGGGGGAGGGGGGGAGACAATACTCCCGTCGCCACGGCAACAGACTTGAATGATGCATATTGCCAAGGAGATGAGGGCATTTTTACAATTCCACTGTCTGTTCACAGCAATGCTGCCAGACAAATTAGCCGCTTAAAACCCGTCTCCCGAACACTCCTCCGCCGTCAGCGTCGTTAGCCTCTGACCAAATCACTAGCGCACAAACCAGAGAACGAAGGGAACGAAACGTTCGTTTACAACTCAAAATCAGTCCCGTTTTTTGGAGCATTTGTATGTTTTTATGGAGAACTTCCCAACATTAGATGCGTTTCAGGATATGATTAACAGTCCAAAGTCGAAGGGAACATGGTAATTGGTGTGATATTCTTTGGGAACGGTTGAATGTTGGCATGTGACTTCCTGTAGACGTAACATTTATTTTAAGACACGTGCAAATTGCATTGGTTGGGTTATGAAAGTACCTGTTTGGATAATCATGATGTTCTGGGACTCGTTCGGCCCCTCCGAGTCTAATTTTGCTCAGGTGTGAGATCTGCTCGAGTGTACGAGTTAATGAGGCACAAGCAAAAACGCTTTTTCTGTCTGCCACAGTTTATATAGACAAGGCTGTGTGCGTTTATTCTCTCACATCTCCGTTTTATGAGTGGCCAAGCAGTCCTGAATGGACTGGATTCAGAATAACAAGGACACAAACACGAGCGGCCAATCACGGGTGATTCCCTCACTTTCCGGTCCTTTGAATCCCTGGTTTTGATCTTTTTCCGTTTTGTTCACTCTTTACTCTAGCTTCAGAGGAAACGTAGCCTCTGACGTCTGAAACCTTAACAAACCCACGCGCCTAAATTTACACTTCACTGATGATGAGGGTGGAAACGCAGCTCTGGCATAGAAGAAAATGGATCATAATGGCAACAATAATAAGTATGTTTGGTCTCTACTATTATTTGTCATAATACAAGACGTATGGCGAACTATAACACCCAGCAGGATAGTTTGCAGTAATTCAGTGCAAAAATAAAAAATTACGTATTGACAAACCACTTGCAATCCAGTTTAACTAAATACACTAAAATAGCACAACACTTGTTTAAATCAAGTTGGCATTTAATATTTTTTTCCATGATTGAACCCAAAAAAGGTTAATAAAAAGTTCCATACAATATAATTTATATAAATGTGTAATTTATTTTAATAATGTAATAATTTATATAAATTTATAGTAATCCCTCTTTTTAATTAAAAACAAAAAAAGCATTTTTTTTTATTCGTTATTTATACATATTCAACATGTTGTATATATTAAATATTATATCATATATATTCATTAAAAAAAATCCCCCACAAATCAGTTACACACACACATAAAATGTGAAATATTATTTAAATTTTTACTTTTCATTTATATATTATATTTAAAAAATAATAATTTAAGTTTACACTTTAAATGTATATAAATTAATTTCATTAAAATATATATAGTAATCCCCCCCAAAAAATCTGTTTAGTCTAATCAGTTTATATAAAATATATATTTAGTCAAAATATATATTTTATATACATACACTGTAATAAAAAAAACATAATAAATAATAATAATAATAATAAGTAAATAAATAAAAATAAAATGTAATTAATTAATTTCATGGACAATTCCATTAACCCTAAAACAATGCAATGCAGCAAAAATTCAAAATACATGTAAAAATCAATACAGAAAATTATTTCATATTAATACCATTAATAGTTCATTGTGCTTTATTTTTTTTAGCATTTACATTTTATTTTTTATATAAATAAATATAAATTACTTAAACAGAAAAATACTATATTTCTCACTATTATTTCATATATAGGCTTTACACTGTACATGTTTCCTTAAAATCCTACTTCAAAAACCTTCAAAGGTTCTCTCACCACTGAAGACAGTCATCAAAAGTAGCTTTTTAGAGAATGTGGCTCTTGGCTCTTTCAAGTATTGCAAACCCAGTCGTACACAAGTACAACTATGAAGGACAGGACCGAGCTGACTTTGAAAGAGTGCTTGGGTCACTGAAAAAGGGTTGACGTGTCTGATGTCTCACTGTAATAAGCCGCTGCTATCAATACGCTAAGGCCCCGGTGAGTAATGGTCAGTACTTCTCTGCCTGTCAAAGAAATCAAAGTTCACACCTGCGGACGTGGACCTACGTGACCACCGGCACGCCTGCGCAACTTTATTACCGACGAGAACAAAAGACCAGCAGCAACACAACAACTTTAATAACGCTGAGACTGAGAGATATTGAGTGGATATCAAATGAAGGCGTGCGTCCCGACGCTCCGGGGGATTTCTGAGGGAGGCCGAATTCAAATGACTTTTTGTGTTTCTTGTCGGGCGAACGCGACGAGGGAGAAAAGCGGACTAAACAATAACATGGAAGAAGGTAATAAAGTAGGTGACGTTGAACAGAAGCAGCGCTCCGGGGTAGGAGAGTTCATTTTGAACGAATCTTTAATGTGACTCGGGAAGAACGAGTTGTCTCGGGGAGTGATTCATTCAGTCACGCATGCGCAACATCCTATAGGTTCTGTACTGGAATTAGTCAAGTAGTTCACCTGTTTCGAGTCTTCGGGTTCGAGTCGTTCGTTCATCACGTGACAGACCCATAAGCTTTAACCAATGCAGTCTGAGCCGGAAAGAGATAATAATAACCAACTCTTTTTACCTTTGTTACAACATTCAGTGTTATGGAAAAGAACCATCATGACAGAAATTCACACATTTATAAACCGCAAGTAAAAAGCTACAATTTGAGACCAGAAACGCATCACGTAACTGTAAGAGTAAATAATAATTATAATAATGATAACTATGCACCTGTTGGTAAGGAAGCTTGTAAATTAATTAATTTCTCTCGAAAGACTCGCGAGATAAACTAATCAATTCTGTTTCCGGCTCAGACTGCGTAGGTTAAAGTTTATGGGGCTGTCACGTGATGAAAGAACGAACGAACGAACTCAAACCCGAAGACTTGTCAGATAAGATGTGAGGTGAGCAAATCATAGACTGAAGACCCAGGTAAACAATGAATTAATCTTTTCTGTTTCTTATAGCATTATAGTTTTGTATTGTTTGTAGTGTGATCAACGTTTGTGTAAGTAGTAGATGTGTCAGGGAAGTAACGTAACATTTTAATTATATTTTGCTAAAATGAAAGAAATGACTCGAAAAAAAGATTCGTTCATTTTGCTGAACGGGACTCATAGGTCAGAGTCGGTAAAATGATCCGAACTTCCCATCACTAGTATACGCATAACGTAAATGATAATGATAATAATAATTATAATAATGATAACTATGCACCTGTTGGTAAGGAAGCTTGTAAATTAATTAATTTCTCTCTCCAATGCTGTCACGTCACGTGACAAAATAACGAATGATTCGAAAGACTCGCGAGATAAACTAATCAATTCTGTTTCCGGCTCAGACTGCGTAGGTTAAAGTTTATGGGGCTGTCACGTGATGAAAGAACGAACGAACGAACTCAAACCCGAAGACTTGTCAGATAAGATGTGAGGTGAGCAAATCATAGACTGAAGACCCAGGTAAACAATGAATTAATCTTTTCTGTTTCTTATAGCATTATAGTTTTGTATTGTTTGTAGTGTGATCAACGTTTGTGTAAGTAGTAGATGTGTCAGGGAAGTAACGTAACATTTTAATTATATTTTGCTAAAATGAAAGAAATGACTCGAAAAAAAGATTCGTTCATTTTGCTGAACGGGACTCATAGGTCAGAGTCGGTAAAATGATCCGAACTTCCCATCACTAGTATTCACACAAGCGGCCACAGACATTTTTGAACTCAAATGTGCGAGGTTTCCTATTGGTCCATTTCTGCCATGAAACGAAAAATAATCAATTAAAAAGGTAGCTGAGGCTTTATCTCAGAATTCTGACTTTTTTTCAGAATTGCGAAATACAAATTTAGAGTTGTGAGATATGAACTTGGAATTCTTAGAATTCTGACTTTTCTTAGAATTGTGAGAAACTCAGAATTCTACCTTTTTTCAGAATTATACGAGAAACTCAATTGCGAGATATAAATTCAGAATTCTACCTTTTTTCAGAATTATATAAACTCAGATTTGCAAGATATGAACTCAGAATTCCGACATTTTTCAGAATTGAGATATAAACTAAGAATTTAAACTTAAGAATTGCGAAATATAAATTCAGAATTGCAAGATATAAACTCAGATTTACAATATAAACTATATTACAATATAAACTCAGATATGAATTCAGAATTCTAACTTTTTCTGACTTAAGATATATAAATTGAGAATTACGAGATATAAACACAGAATTCTGAATCGCTTTTTTCAGAACGGCGAAATACAAATTTAGAATTGTGAGATTTGAACTCGGTATTGCGAGATATAAACTCAGAATTACGATAAAGTTGAAATTATGAGCTATAAAACGAATTCTACCTTTCAGAATTGAGAGATATACTCAGAAATGCTAGATATAAACTCAGAATGGCAAGGAATAAAAGTCAGAATTCTGACTTTTATTCCGTTGCAAAATCTGAAATTTAAAACAAAAAATCTATTCTGAGTATATAGCTCATAATTCTGAGTTCATATCTCACAATTCTGGAAACAAAGTTAGCAAGATTGCATTCCATAGTTTTCCATGTCAGCCACGTCCAATTAGTTTTGCTATACAAAAATAGTCGATTATGCTGGTATTTGTTATGTTATTTTAAATTTATCATCATAATCACACTGGGTTTTAGTGCAAATTAACTTTACAGTTTACTTCACTTTATTTATTTATTCTAGTTATTTACCTATAGCAGCTGAAGGATCAAAAGTCTCGCACACATAAATTAATAGCTTGCTTCTGTGTAGAAAAATAAGATGGCTAGTAACCTAGAAACTGTTATGAAAGACTGATATGTAAAGATGAAGTGTGCTGATCTGAGAGATGATGTCTGTTTCTAAGGGACCGCTAAGCATCTTGGCAGTCTCAAACTTTTCTCTGTGCATCAAGAATTTGCCCTTTAGCTACTAACTGAAGATCCAAGTTATGCAGAACTAAATTCTCCAGTAGGTTCTTATCTACTATTACCTGGAAATGTAGCATTGAAATGAATGACGAGATTAAATGAAATTGGAATAGAGATGCAATGCAATGGTCAACATGTTGATTAGTGAGGTCAGCTAATGACTGTGGCAATGCTGTAAAGGCAATGAATTGTGCAACTACATTTTGCGGGGTTTTTTCAACATCTCATGCCATGAGTATTCATATCTTTATATCATTTAAATAGATAATAAAATAATCCCCTAAATAGTAATCATTTGTATTTAAATAATACAATATATATTTTATTCATTTATTTTTAAATATATTCATGGTAGTGTTAATCTTTTATATAGATGCAATGTGTAATTTAGCAATAAATCATTTAGAATATAAATGTTAGGGTTATATATTGGTATATTTATATTTTGCTACAGTATATTATATACAGTATATAACTGATCCAGAAACAGCCTTCACTGCCCAATCCCAAACCTCTCTGATAATCAATGTTTAGAACTGATCCCAGAACAGCATGACAGGAGAATATTCCCCTCCATCCAATTAATTACAGTAATCACTGCAGAGAGCATCGAACGTCTCTATAGGCGCCAAGCTAACACGTAAAACAAGCGATCGAGGAAAGGGCCAGGAACAAAAAGCATTAAAAAGAATGGACGTTGGGTTTTGGGAAGACAGGAACGGCAGGTGTGCAGCCTCTGGTGTTTGGGATGAGATTTTTTTGAGAGGGGAAGGAGATTCGCACCTAATTTGTTCTTCCGATACCTCGTTCCCTGCGTAAACCATTAATCTTCCTTAAACTCCCATGCAGAGGAGAACTCATTAGTTAACCAAAAAACAGGCGAAATTTGCTGCGCTAAGCACATTATCTCACACGCACACACAAACATGGAAATTTGGAGGCCAGTTTTCCCTAAATGAGTTTCTAATGACATCCAGCACACGGTTAGTGAAGCATCAGTGTTGCGGACGCCAGCGGCCGCCCCGAGGAATAAAAAAAGACTGCGAAGTGTTCAAAAACTGCCTAATGGGTGTCATTTGCTAATGTGATTATATTTACAACAGGATGACTGCCGTTTCCTTACAACACTGGTGGTGGTCTCTGTTTATTTTACACGCTCAGATGTTTGTCGCACGGTGTGTGTGGCGTTTGCTGGATAATGACCAAAAACACAATCAGTCCTATCAGTGGGGATTAGACATGAAAATAAGGCCGTTTATGATTCATGCTACCTGCGGATGCTTAATGGATAAGGCTCCGGCTGTTTCTCTTACGCGGTGTATTATAAAATTCACACTTCAATTATGTCTCGCCACAGACCGTATTAGGGGCGGAAGGGACGTTTTTGACAGCTCGGAAGCCCCATGATGGTGCTGAGAAGGTTTCTGTGAGTGGGAAAGAGAATATGATTTTCTATTGATTTATGAAACTGCCACAATAAATGGCTGTTTACTACAAAATGGCCAGCTGAATGCAGACTGCAGCATTGGAGGGATAATTACGTGAAGGAATTCACTAACGGTGGTTTTAAGGCGAGTAGGCTATCGGTAATATTGCTCATAATTAGGGTAGGGATCAAACCAAAGCTCCAACCCAAAGTTGTCCCGCACTTTTTGTGCTACGGATATGAATGAGGCCGCAAATTATGTCATTTGTTAAGATGTGCTATACTTGGGTGAACTTGCGATTTTCACCAGGTGGATGATAAATCCTTTAAAAAAAATTCCACCCCGTTCACACCAAGAATGATAACTAAATTAGCGTCCACACCAAGCGACAAGAACGTTCTGTTTATTATAAGTGCGCGCCGCTGTTTTGTCATCTGTCGCTTTAAATGCACATGCCATTTAAAGTTGAGTGGATTCTGATTGCCTGTCAGTTTTTATCCTTCATCAGCTGGAAAAACGTTCTGAAAGTGATTCTAACGATATCGTTTCTCTGTCGTCAGTGTTATCGTTGTGGTGTGAACTCTTCTATTATCATAGTATTAGAATGATTAATCAAACGTTATAGTTGCCGTCATATTCCCTTATATTTAATTTTTGGTGTGAAAATGAATGATAGACATGAGCCACATCTGAAGACTAGAATATAATAGAGACAGCATTTACACAATACCATTTATAACTAAAAAACGAAAAATCTTTGTTTCGGCCATTCATTTACATGACAACAGCATTTTGGGGGCCTGAAAACACAAACTTTTGAAAACGGGCTTAAAAGTGCAAGTGTTTGTAAATGGTACCGTTATGGTCTTGCGTAAACTATGAAAACAGAAATTTTTGAAAATGGTGACGTCACATGTTTTATTACTTGTTCTGAAAGTGAAGTGACGTGTGGCCCAGTATGGTGTTCCATACTTCGAATATGTGCTCTGCATTTAACCCATCCAAGTGCGCACACACACAGTAGTGAACACACACCCGGAGCAGTGGGCAGCCAATGCTGCGGCGCCCGGGGAGCAGTTGGGGGTTCGGTGCCTTGCTCAAGGGTCTCACCTCAGTCGTATTGAAGGTGGAGAGTGCGCTGGTTATTCACTCCCCCCACCGTCTATCCCTGCCGGACCGGAGACTCGAACCTGCGACCTTCGGGTTACAAATTCGGCTCTCTATCCATTAGGCCATGACTGCCCCCAGTCTATAGGAATCTGTATGTGCACAAGCGCGTACTGTTTCTACACTGAGTGACATCGCCAACTACTGGCCTAGCTCGCATAAGTCGTTTTTGTGGATCCATGTCAGCTGGGATTGTTTTGGATGGGCTCTTTTGACTGGTAAGTAACAACTTGGCCAATCACCCAGGACAGATTAGCAAGCAAAAAAAAATATTTTCCAGTTGAAATATCTAAAAATCCTTAAAACAAGATACATTTAGTCGGAAAGCAACGCTAACTCACATTAAGGCTTGTTTTCTGAGAATGTGCCTTTAATACAAGGTTTCTCACTTGTTTTAAGTATAAACAAGTTAATGAAGGGGGGGAAAAAAGACTAAATACATTTCAAGATATAATCAAAGTCACCCTGTCTACATTGGATAGGAGTGACGCCTCGATCAACAGCAAGTAGGACGCTGCAATGTGGATGTATTTTAGTAGGCAAATCCTCATGCATCGACCTGGTTACCTCAACTAAAACTCAACAGCATATTTCCATAGGCTTTTGGACTGTTGCAGAAAACAAGCTCTAGACACACCCAGTGTAGATGCGGTATTAATATCTTATGAAGTATTACTTCTCTAGTCAATTTATTTGTTTTTAAGGACGTCTAGATTTTTTATTTTGAAAATGACAAAAAAGACTAATATGCAGGGTAGGTGATTCGATTCAAAATTTATTGAAATGCTGGTTGAAAGTCTCTAAATATATTTATCTCATCTGTGGAAGGCATAGGACCATAAAATGTTCGTCCAATCATATTTTTCGGTCCAAAGACTATGATAGACTGTCCTACCAACCTGTCAAAGTAAGCATTTGCAACCCTTACACTATTGCAGACCGAGCGAATTTGGAAGGCGTTATTATTGTAATATTGTGTAATATCGCTTTGTACTGTAATGTTTTTTCACTCATCAATGCCGTCTCTCATCGTGTTGCTGGTTAGCCTCTGGTCTGCCTGTGTGCGTTCATGAGTTTTGGAGGAGGCGTGGCTTTGGAGAGTGATTTGCAGGGAGGGTGAGATCTTATGCTTTCAAAACTAGCTTGCCTCTTTAAAATCGCCTACACTACCTTTAACAACTCATTTTGCAGTGACACACATCAACACCCTAGAAACCATCCACATCACTCTAGCGCCCTCACGTTTTCTTCAACAAAACATGTAAATCTAGTTTGTTTAGGAACATTTTACATACAGCGGTTTACCCCTTTAAGATGGTCGCCATTTTGAGACCACATGACCAGCCACTTCTCACAATAAAAACAAACTTTAGATGTACTTACCTCATTTTCTAGAGCACATCAACTTGTATTGCACACTGGTCAATCTTAAGTCATTTCATCATGGATGATCCAGAGCTGTAGAGGGCAGCAGAGAGGTTAATGCTAAAGTACCAGTTAATGAAGATTAGTAGTAGTTTATTTTACATATTATAAATAAAAATTTATTAATTTTATTTATTATAAAAAAATAAACAGTTCATGGGTATAGCCATTGACTTCCATAGTATGGAGAAAAAAAATGCTATGGAAGTCAATGGCAAGCCACCAACTTTTTGGTTACTAACATTCTTCACAATATCTGTTTGTGTTTAGCAGAAGAAAAAAAACATACAGGTTTGGATCAAAATGAAGGTGAGTAAATGACAGGATTTGTATTTTTAGGTGAACTTATCCAAGTACCAGATGTGCCTCAACCTTAGTGAAAAAGTTTAGAGCTTTCCAGCTTATTGAGTTCTTGATGTTCTGTGGTTGAGCACGTCACACATGTACCTTCTTCTCTCCAAAAAGTGTTCGCTTTAGTTTTGTTTCACACTCAGAATTAGTTCTGACAGTCATCGCAGCTGTTTCGGGGGTTCAAACCCCCCTGGAGTCGTCGCTCTCCGCAGAGCACTAGATGAACTAAATGGGTCAGTCTCTTAGCCATAATTAGTTCAAACGTCAAAGTCTCTGAATTATGGATGAGACAGGAAGTCAATCAAAACATTTTTGGAAGTTTTACCCACCTTTTTTTTTTTAAATAGGAGAATCCATGACCTGATTTGACCAAACTCTGCACACCACGGTCAGTACAAACATCTGACAGGTTTACATATGTAGCACATTGAGAATTAATTGCATTTTCATGGCATACACTGAAAAATAATTGGTGTAGAAACTATTTTCAATCAAAAATTTCACAAGTAATTACAAAATAAACTGCAAGTAACATTGAATTAAACGTGAATCTTTTAAGTAAAAAGACAAAAATTAAGTATTTTCTTGTAAAACATGCAATAATCTTTCGAAAAATTTATTTTGAAAGTGTAAATGTATATATATATATAAAAGTGCTGTCAAACGATTAATCGCATCCAAGATAAAAGTTTGTTTACATAATATATGTGTACTGTGTATAATTATTATGTAAATATAAATTCACACATGCATGTATATATTTAAGAAAAATGTTACGTTTATGTTATATATATATATATATATATATATATATATATATATATATATATATATATATACACACACATATATTATATATATATATATATATATATATATATATATATATACACATACATACAAATATTTTCAAAATATATGCTGTATGTGTGTCTTTATATATAAATATACACAGTACACACACGTTATGCAAACAAAAACTTTTATTTTGATCGTTTGACAGCATTTATATATATATATATATATACACACACACACACATACATTCTTGATCTACTTTTTTTACTTTACTTTTTTTAATTATTAATTAATTAGTTTACCTACTTGAGAATCTTAAAATCCTTACATTTACATATCCTTACAAAAGTACTTTTTAAAATAAATTACAAATTTTAAAAGTTGTATGTTAAGAATTTTAAACTAATATAGCTTCAAAACATACAGGCAAGTAGCAAATAATAAAGAGGAGCATAGAAACATATTACAAACCACAAAGAGTGCTTTCAGTAGGCCCATTTAAGATTATCTGAACGTTTTCCATATTCAAGAACTGCGAGTGATTTTTGATCTTTACTGTAGTTTTTTACTGTGACATCATAGACAGCGGGAGATCTATTAAGCTGCATTCACTGCACGGATCTCTTTTAAAATATAAGAAGTAATGTGGTTTGTCCTGTCCGTTAAATCCCTAAAGACATAGCCTAACTGGCTGTTTACATTCATTTTGCGTCATAAAACCATTTTGAGACGCAAGTGCATTAAAGCACTTACACAGAGTTGCGCACAGCTGCATGCGCGAGCAGTCTTCACAAACAAAGCAGCCTTCTGTTAGTGAGGGTCATATATATTTAAATAAGTCCACTGCATTCCAAACCACATAAATGATGACTTTGTAGAGCACTTGTAAGGAAAATATAGATGGGCAAGACCGCACACTTCAAGTGTAATATCAAACAAAATGCTCGTCTCTCACAGAGCATCCTGTGCAATGAAGCCCACGAATGTCCTTGTAATTCGCTTCAACCTTTCTGAACTTTATGAAAGATTATTTTACGGAAGGTTCGAGTGGTGTATTTAAATATATAAGTCCACTGCATTCCAAACCACATAAATGATGACTTTGTAGAGCAGGGAAATACCGACGAGCACGCCTCTCACAGCGCATCCGCTGCAATGAAGCCCGCAAATGTCCTTGTAATTCACTTCAACCTTTCCGAACTTTATGAAAGATTATTTTACGGAAGGTTCGAGTGGTGTATGTGTGTGAGGAATTGGAAGCAAGCAGAATACGGGTGTTTCTAAAGCAAACTCAGCGTCATCG
>NW_015505266.1:1555641-1601801 GCF_001515645.1 Sinocyclocheilus grahami | reverse complement strand
TGTGTGTGTGTGTGTGTGTGTGTGTGTGTGTGAGAGAGAGAGAGAATTATAGGATGTAAACTTGAAAGTATGAGGAAAAGTGTCAGAATTTATCTTGCAATTCTGGCTTTTTTTCTCAAAATTCTGAATTTACAGAATTCTGAATTTGTGTATCCGTACTCGCAATTCTTTTTTTTTCCCTGCCACAGAATAAATACAAAAAAGGCGATTGTAACCTTTTGTGTTGCAATTTTTCTTAGACTAAATCTCACAATTTAGTGAGTTTTTTTTCTCGGAATTCTGAATTTACAGAATTCTGAATTTGTGTATCTGTACTTGCAATTGTGCTGTTTTTTCTGCCACAGAATAATAGACAAAGATAACTGAAACATTTTATCTTGCAATTTTTCTTAGATTACATCTCGCAATTGACTTTTTTTTCAGAATTATTAGATAAAAATTCACAATTACCATTTTTAACTGTGGTGGAAACAAAACCAAATTCAGAATTGCGAGATGTAAACTCAGATGCTTTATGTGATGAAATCCATCCCATGTCCTTGCATCCCCCCGGATAAGTTTCCACTCTCCCACGATCTGCTCGGCAAACACAGCTAATAGAAATCATTACCTGGCCCACCACACACAATCTACAAGCCATTACTACCAATCTGTGTCTGAACGACAGCGCGGGTCTGGGGAACAGCCAGTCTATCACTCACCCGCCGGCTCCAGGCTAACAAGTTGTTAGCTGACATGTTAAGAGTCATTGTGATTGATTGTTTTTGAATCATTTCATGCGTTATGAACCCAAGCTGCATATATGTGTGTATTTGTACTTGATTAGTTCAGCTGACCATGTGTCTGTGTGACCATGTATCATTTTGTTTGTATGAGACTCTGCATGAGTGAACCTTAACATGTAGGCTACTGGTCTTATTTCTCCACAAAAATCAAAGGAGTAAAATAAGACTGTATATTTTGCATTAAAAAATGAAGCTTGTTGGTCCATTATGACAATAAAGCACATGTTTTTTTTCTTGTTTTCTTTTTTATTACTGTAAAGCATATCCATGTATTACAGTAAAAACATCTTTATTTCAAAATCAATGAAAGGCATTACAGCAAGTAATACCTTGTGTAAATGGAATTGGAAAAAATAAAAAAATACTTTTCCTTTAAAAACATTTTTAGTTTTCTAATATTGTTTTTGTGTAGTGCTGTCCAACGATTAATCACATCTAAAATAAAAGTTGTTTACATATATATGTATGTATGTGTGTGTGTACGGTGTATATTTATCATGTATACATAAATACACACACATGCATGTATATATTTAAGAAAAATAAGTTTTGTTTATATATTAAATATATTTATATATAATATTAATTATATGGATATGAATATATGCATGTAAATTCATGTATGTGTGTGTGTGTGTGCGCGTGTGTATTTATACATAATAAATATACGCAGTACACACATTATGTAAGCAAAAACTTATTTTGGATGCGATTAATCATTTGACAGCACTATTTTTGTATTAAAAATACTGTAAAAATGATTTCTGTTTTCTCTGTGTGTGTGTGTTACAATGATTTATGCATTTTACCATATCATTGCTTTTAAATCCTTTAAATGCAACAACTTTTTTATTAAGCATACATTTTATTCTGTAAGATGCATATGTATTTTAGCATTTTATTAAATTTTTATTAAATGTAGCATTTTTAAAGGCATTTTGAACGCAACAAAACAGTTACTACAATGATGTATAAAAGCCGCCCAAATGTTCACGCAAAGAAAGAAGGCGTAACTGTCGTGAAGACGCTGTGTGTTTCGTTGTGAAAGCAAAACTACTTTGCTTGGTCTTCCAAAAGAGGACGATATCTGCTTCGTCATGCCTGGAGTTGATCCGTGCTGGTCGCTGAGGAAATACATCAACTTCGCGCTATGGATCGTCGGATCGGCTTTCACTGAGGACGAAGCGGAGTCCAGCCCAGGGTCGTCACATGTGTTTGCCTCAAGCCCACCCGCCTCCGCTCACTCTAGGCCGCCGTGTGTGACGCTGTGTTTCGTTGTGAAAGCGAAACTACTTTGTTTGGCCTTCCAAAAATCAGTGGGTAAGTTGCATTTACAACACTGTTCCAGAACACTTCAACCCAAATTGGACTGTTTCCTGATCCTGGGAGAGTAGACTACAATGCCGGCTGTTCTGACTTACAGTCTTTAAGTACGTTTTCATATTTAAAGGATTTGCCTCTGATGATCCAAACACGAGTTTTGAGCAGTGTAGAGTAGCGCTTGTTCTTTGTAATTTCTCCGATCACAAATGCAGACATGGCTTTGTGTTTACGCTGCGCGATGCAACGCAGCACGTAAAAAGACAGTATAAGTCATTATAATCCATAATTATGTCCCCACTGGATGCAACGAATGCCTCGTTTATAATGGGTTTTCATGTTTTTGAATCATTGCTCCGGCCTGACACGGCATCACAGTATGTTAAGGGGCGTAACATTTCCGTCACACGCTTGAGGTATTCAGCCAATCACAATGCACTGGATAGCTGGCCAATCACAGCACACCTCGCTTTTCAGACCGATGAGCTTTGTAAAAATCAACGCGTTTCAGAAAGGCGGGGCATAGAGGAGAAACAATAATGTACAGTATGTGGAAAATAATGTGTTTTTTAACCTTAAACCGCATAAACCCATACACCAAATACACAAAATAATGTTCTTTTCAGCAGCATCATATGACCCCTTTAAATACTATAGCATTTTAAAGCATCATCATTTTTTATATATAATTGATTATTGTATTTGTTGAACTTTTGTCTTATATTGCATTGCAGTAACGGGAATTGTGGGTGAGGCAACAGTGTCAGTAGCTTTGTAATTGTGATATTTTGGCAGAAACTATTGTTACCATGGTAATTCCTATCAGAGTACCGACAAAACATTATTGAGTGGGACTGCAGATCCGGAATAGTTTTCAACCCGTCTCCGATTGTTGATTCAGCAGGGACAAACAGCGAAAACTGAGCTCGGATCAGCATATTGGCTCTAATATACTCGTTAAATATGAGCTCAGCAGGTCCCAGAGCCAAGCTTGGATTAAATCAGCGTCCACGGAGAGGCTGCGTTTTCACACAAATCTGATTTCCTCCCTCCAACTCGCCTTTTCCCGCATCGCCGGGGCAAGAAAACCACCAAGATTGTGAGAAGATTATCTCAAACCTCATTCCTAAACACAACTCCGCTTGAAAAGTTCAAATCTCAAGAGGAGAGCCGCGCGAAGCCGTCCAAGACATATGAGAAAAATGACGGCCTTGGATCCAACTCCGTCTAAACTCAATATAGACTCGTATTTTAGAGAAACTGCTCAAATTATGAACAACAACGCGTTCCTCGACACGCCGTTCTGTCACGTGACGCAACGTACCAAATGTATCGTAATTCTGCGGAGCGTGACCTGTTTACGTTTTATTTCCGAAGACGGGGTAATCATTTTTTTCTTTTTTTACAGTCTGTAGTGCCGCCGTACTGTGACTAAACTGTCTTGTTACATATCAAAACTAGTTTTTAGACTTCAGAATTGACATTAATGGTTTTAAATTACCGTGTAAGGCCATTTAAGAGTACTTAAGGTCAGGCACCGCGAAAACACGGTCTCGGTCTGACAGAAGAAGGGAAGGACGTTAAAATTTCCACTCTGCCTTTCATTAGGAAGAACATAAGAAACCGTTTTCAATTGAGCTGTCAGTCAAAATCTATCTGAGGGTATTATGAACATAATCAGAGCCGAGTAAGTAGTCCTAAGTTACCACACACACACACACACACACACACTCACACACCCACACACACACACACACACACACACACACACACACACACACACACACACACACACACACACACGCACACGCACGCACTCACACACGCACGCACGCACTCACTCACTCACTCACACACACACTCACACTCACACACACACACACACACACACTGACTTTACAGAAATATAAACACATCATTCCCGTTTCATTCAAGGCACCTTGACAGCTCAAAATGTCCCCATCTCCATTCATCCACAAGGAAGGAAGGAAAGGTGAGGGGAAGAAGGTAGGAAGGAAATGAGAAAAGGAAAAGGAAGGGAAGCATGGAAATGAAAGCCAGGAGAAGCTCAAACTGACATGAAATTCGAATGAGCATTTCTTACTTTCTTTTAAAGAGCTCTCAAGAAAATCAGACATCAAAACATTTATAAACTTCAGTAGTTTTGAAACCAGGTTTACTTTCAATTTAGTTTGAATTGCTACACTTAAAATAAGCTGTAATATTAGCCTAGAATATTGGCCTAATCAGATTATCACTAATTGGCATTAAGAACGCGTATCTAACTTTATAACTATTAATATATTTTGAAAAATTAAGACAACGCCGTTTGATAAGCAGTTTAGTTTGAATTACATTTAAAAAATATCTTTAATAGATGAACATCAATTTACAATAAAAAAAATTATAGGTATTACTTTAAATTTCACAACCATTAAAACAGTAATAAGATAAGACAACACATTTTGATAACCAATTTTCTTGGATGTTTATTAGACAATCCAAAACATCATCCATACAGACTCAGATCTAATTCTATAATAAAGAACTGTGGCATTCCAAATAAAATACAATTTAAAAAAAAGACAGAAACCTAAAAGTTTCGTACAGTTCCAACGGTGGGCAAACACTGAGGCACAAACCTTTGGTATCTGGTGAAAGGAGGTTACAACAGCACAACAGGAGTCTACGCCACATCTAGAGTGAGTTTCTCCTTACTATCCACATCCAAACCCCTTCAAAACGCTCTTAAAGCTGTTTTAAGAGCACCGAACAGAGAACAGGAAGTTGACTGCAGGCTCGTTTGAATGGCAGCCCACTTATTAACCAATCAGAATCAGCAGCCAGTGCGGGGAGAAGACAGGAACAGAAATCGAATCTTAAATACAAAGATCATAGGAAATGGGACAGTTAGACACAACCTGCTGAAATCTCTATCGTACAGTTTTAAGGCTCAACGTACACCACGATGAACAGAGCAGATCCGCTGAGAATTCTGGGATGCGATCTTGACCATTCAAACATGGCACACGAAACAAAGAAAAAACGCCCACTTTCTTCTTGCCGAAAAGCCATTTTGCTTTCCACTACTGTAAAGAGTCAAAAAAAAAAAAATTACAAGCATAAGGTCTTCAAAATCATAAGACACAAGTTACTACGCAAAGGACCCTGGGCATGATGTTGTCATCGGTTCAGTTTTCTAAAAGAGGGTAACATAAAAGATAACTTTACAGTACATTAAAATTTACAATATATGGAAAGCGATATAATGGAATCTGTGTACAGGCATTTTTGCGAAATTTCAGCTAGAATTTTGCGAAGTTACGTTTCGGCTGACATTTTTCGACTTTAGGAAACTCCAAACCTGAGCATTCGTGAAATATAATTAGACAGATATATCGATACAAATAAGAGTGAACAGATATCTGCACCTTCATTTTGTAAACAGTCACACGTTTCTATTTTCATCCCTTTGATAAACGAAAAACAAAAAAACAGTGAATCAAGCATGAAGAACATACAAATATTCACTTATCACATTGCGTTTTTCCAACTAAAACTGGTTAAAATTGCCAGAGGCATTTCGCAATCTCTTTAGCAAGCTGTACGACTCTACGAGGTTTTAAAATCGTAAATTTGCAAATGTTGTTTACACAAAAACACTGTTACAACCTTCACTTTGTAGTTTTTTTCTTTAAATTCAGTGATAAAACATGATTAAATCAAAGAGACACTATGACATGTAACGGATGAGTGATTCTTGCATAAAATTAGTTCAAGAACGAAAATCGTAAGTTTTTTTTTAGGTTTTACGTAAAAACGTCAGTTTTTCCGCTAGTTTAGAAGTTGTGTGCATTTAATAGGGAATCAAGCATATTAAAAGTGTCTTCATAATCCATGTGTGGACCGTTATTTATTAAAGCAGCATTGGGCTCAGAACTCTGCCCCTCCCCCAGCCTCCTGTCAATCTTTGCCAACTGGGCGTGGCCTATAGGTTGACTGATAGATACGGAGGCAGAGGAGGAGTGGCTCTTGGAAGATCGGTGAGATTTGGATGAATGGTGGTGATGGTGGTGGCTACCGTGCGAGTCGTGTCTCGCCATTTTGTGTGACGAATGTTCGCGATGTTTCTCACGGCTCGAGCGTAACTTTATAACTATTAATATATTTTGAAAAATTAAGACAACGCCGTTTGATAAGCAGTTTAGTTTGAATTACATTTAAAAAATATCTTTAATAGACGAACATCAATTTACAATAAAAAAAAATGATAAGTATTACTTTAAATTTCACAACCATTAAAACAGTAATAAGATAAGACAACACATTTTGATAACCAATTTTCTTGGATGTTTATTAGACAATCCAAAACATCATCCATACAGACTCAGATCTAATTCTATAATAAAGAACTGTGGCATTCCAAATAAAATACAATAAAAAAAAAAGACAGAAACCTAAAAGTTTCGTACAGTTCCAACGGTGGGCAAACACTGAGGCACAAACCTTTGGTATCTGGTGAAAGGAGGTTACAACAGCACAACAGGAGTCTACGCCACATCTAGAGTGAATTTCTCCTTACTATCCACATCCAAACCCCTTCAAAACGCTCTTAAAGCTGTTTTAAGAGCACCGAACAGAGAACAGGAAGTTGACTGCAGGCTCGTTTGAATGGCAGCCCACTTATTAACCAATCAGAATCAGCAGCCAGTGCGGGGAGAAGACAGGAACAGAAATCGAATCTTAAATACAAAGATCATAGGAAATGGGACAGTTAGACACAACCTGCTGAAATCTCTATCGTACAGTTTTAAGGCTCAACGTACACCACGATGAACAGAGCAGATCCGCTGAGAATTCTGGGATGCGATCTTGACCATTCAAACATGGCACACGAAACAAAACAGAAAAAATGCCCACTTTCTTCTTGCCGAAAAGCCATTTTGCTTTCCACTACTGTAAAGAGTCAAAAAAAAAAAATTACAAGCATAAGGTCTTCAAAATCATAAGACACAAGTTACTACGCAAAGGACCCTGGGCATGATGTTGTCATCGGTTCAGTTTTCTAAAAGAGGGTAACATAAAAGATAACTTTACAGTACATTAAAATTTACAATATATGGAAAGCGATATAATGGAATCTGTGTACAGGCATTTTTGCGAAATTTCAGCTAGAATTTTGCGAAGTTACGTTTCGGCTGACATTTTTCGACTTTAGGAAACTCCAAACCTGAGCATTCGTGAAATATAATTAGACAGATATATCGATACAAATAAGAGTGAACAGATATCTGCACCTTCATTTTGTAAACAGTCACACGTTTCTATTTTCATCCCTTTGATAAACGAAAAACAAAAAAACAGTGAATCAAGCATGAAGAACATACAAATATTCACTTATCACATTGCGTTTTTCCAACTAAAACTGGTTAAAATTGCCAGAGGCATTTCGCAATCTCTTTAGCAAGCTGTACGACTCTACGAGGTTTTAAAATCGTAAATTTGCAAATGTTGTTTACACGTTTACACAAAAACACTGTTACAACCTTCACTTTGTAGTTTTTTTCTTTAAATTCAGTGATAAAACATGATTAAATCAAAGAGACACTATGACATGTAACGGATGAGTGATTCTTGCATAAAATTAGTTCAAGAACGAAAATCGTAAGTTTTTTTTTAGGTTTTACGTAAAAACGTCAGTTTTTCCGCTAGTTTAGAAGTTGTGTGCATTTAATAGGGAATCAAGCATATTAAAAGTGTCTTCATAATCCATGTGTGGACCGTTATTTATTAAAGCAGCATTGGGCTCAGAACTCTGCCCCTCCCCCAGCCTCCTGTCAATCTTTGCCAACTGGGCGTGGCCTATAGGTTGACTGATAGATACGGAGGCAGAGGAGGAGTGGCTCTTGGAAGATCGGTGAGATTTGGATGAATGGTGGTGATGGTGGTGGCTACCGTGCGAGTCGTGTCTCGCCATTTTGTGTGACGAATGTTCGCGATGTTTCTCACGGCTCGAGCGAGGACTATGACGGCTCTTACCGCTGCTGCTACTTTCAGACAAAACCTTGATCTTCATTTTCAGTTCTTCTTGACTAGCAGAACCGTTTTCCAATGAGGAAGGGTGGCGCCGTTTTAGTGACCCGCTCTTTAACGATCGTTCCGGTACCTGCTGTTGGGAATACTTTACCCTGATTGACGAAGACGGTTCGGACGATAAATGTCCGTGTTTTCGATGCTGGTCGCTTTCCTCCTCTTCGTGTCTGCGTCGTTGCTCTAATTCGGCCGCGTGTTTTTCACGGTATTTCTCTAGAGTGAGTTTCTGAGAGGCGAGAGTTGCTGAGGCGTGTCCGTTTTTGCTCGCCTGCGCCCCCTGGAGCGCGAGGAATGCGTCTGCGCTCTGGGAAATTGGTGCAGGAAAGCTGAAAGCAGAACTCTCCAGGTCCGACAGGCCGTTGAGTGACATCGATGCCCCATCCAATGGGAAAGAGGTGGATGGTTCAGAATACATGCCCCCTCTGATGTCACACATGCTCCCCATCAATGAACTGTCCTGGCTCAGAGTTGTCTGGAAGGAACCGTCTAAAGATTGGTTGTCGAGTTTTGGTTTCTTAGCAGCTTGATTGGCCTAAAATGAGAACCAAAATAAACAAACTTTAAAACTGGTCCATTACTTGACTGCTTGATATTAAAATGTTTATCACAAAAATCTATTATGATTTTATATTTCATTTGGTGTAATTTTTTTCCATACAAACAAAAGTATTTATACATACCCACCAGTTTCTGATTCTTTTTAATCTGCTTGGTGTTTTTTCCAAGATCTGGAGAAACTCGTGAGTCAGGTCTACAGAAACAGAGGACATACAAAATATACAGAATATTAATACATAAAAATCAAGGTGCAGCAATTACTTGACAAAAATGTAAATTTGAAATGCAACCCTTCGAGAAAGATAAATTTGTCTAGCAAATTAAAACAAATAAAATGAGTAATTACAAAATAAATTAAAATCAAAAGTATTTTCCCTTTAATTGTAAACAATGTGAATTAAATAGATTTTTAATTGATTCTAATCTAAGTGATTTTTTAGTTTTTAGGTAACCATAATATAAAAAAAATTTGTATAAATGTTAAGTTGTTTGACTGACCATCAAGCAGCTGCAGAGTCACAGCTTGGTCTACATATTCCCACCAATGTTTCCCATTTGAAGAGACGGGAATCTCCCAATTGGACCACTTGCAGGCCAGGTGAATACAGACACATGCCACCACTGTGGGTTTGTGCTGCAGGCAGAAGGTAGTAAGGTGCAAACTGCAAGAGAGACAATAACACAAAACACAGAAAACACTCCATTACAAAACAGAAGACATGAGAAACTTTCCTAAGATCCTAACTTCATAATCTTAAATTAATTTCCATTCTTCTTAGTTTATCAGAATTATCATGATTATGTCAAAGCTGATCATCCAGTCAGGTGTGTGTTTGCAAGAACGTTCTTTGTCTGGTCAGCTGTAAAACAAAGTTGTATGCAATTTATGAAACAGATTCAATCAGTAAAATACAAATCAACTCAATTAACATTTAAAGTGTGGCATCAGTGTAAGCAACACCAGTGCCGGGTTTCTGAATCCCGATCCATTTCTCAATCGAAATTGCTCTCTCTCAGCAAGTGGGCATTAACAGCAACTCAACTTCCTGCTGCGTTAATAACCATACCGTCTCAAAGTCATCTTACTGGCTTAAAAATGAACTTTTAGTCACTAAATCGGTGACAACAGAACATGAGACTTCAATGTAATCAATCAGAATGGAGTTGTTTTAGATTGGCTAATGAAACGCCACCTGATTGGTTAAAGATTCAGGTTGCTAACACAAAGGTGGCAGTTTGGATTTCAAAAAGGGAGCTGAAGTAATAGTGTGCCGGAGGAAGTAAGCATAGGAAGTAATTAGAACACTGGAGAAAATAGTTTTAAAATGAAGTAAATATTAATGGCGCTTAAAGGAATAGCTTATCCAGAAATTAAAATTTCCTGAAAATGTACCCCCTCTCAGGCCATCCAAGATGTGGATGTTTGTTTCTTCATCAGAACAGATTAGGAGAAATTTAGAATTACATCACTTGCTCACCAATGGATCCTCTGCAGTGAATGGGTGCCGTCAGAATGAGAGTCCAAACAGCTGATAAAAACATCACAGTAATCCACACAACTCCAGTCGTTTAACTGACATTTTGTGAAGCAAATAGGACGGTTTTCACTTGTAAACTGTGCTTGATCTGCGCATATTTCTCTCCTGATTCAGACGAAATGACTTTTTCACTGAAGAAAGCAATATTATGGATTATGGACTCATATTACAGTCGGAAGCATCAGTTTAAGGTTAAAACACTTTAATGATAGATTTGTTTGAACACACAGCTTTTCACTTTCAACAGCTTTCACTGGATTTGTGCAGATTACTTGTGGATTGATGTTTTTATCGGCTATATGGACTCTCATTCTGACGGCACCCTTTCACTGCAGAGGATGCATTAGTGAGCCAGTGATGTAATGCTATATTTCTACAAATCTGTTCCAATGAAGAAACAAACCCATCTACATCTTGGTTGACCTGAGGCTGAGAACATTTTCAGAAAATGTAAATTTTTGATGAGCTATTCCTTTAAAACCAACAAAATAAAGTAGTTGTCAAGCCACAAAATAAAATATCAATAATGCATCATTTAAAAAAAAAAAAAAAAAAAAAAAAAAAAAAAAAAAAAAAAAAAAAAAAAAAAAAAAGTAGATAATAGATCAGGGGTGCCCAAACTCGGTCCTGGAGGGCCGGTGTCCTGCAGAGTTTAGCTCCAACCCTAATCAAACACACCTGAAGCTAATCAAGGTCTTACTAGGCATACTAGAAACTTCCCGGCAGGTGTGTTGAGGCAAGCTAGAGCTAAACTCTGCAGGACACCGGCCCTCCAGGACCGAGTTTGGGTACCCCTGTTCTAGATCAACTGCAATTTTAAGCAGAAATATTAATATTTTTATTTAATGTCAAGGGTATGACAGCAAAAACCTCTTTGAAAAAAAAGTGAAGTATCCTAAATAAAAATAAAATACTTTTTTCTTTATTTTTATGATTTTTTTAACTGTAAATAACAGTAACAGTAATAATTGAAAAATAAATATAAAAATCAAAATTTAGACCAAAAAGAAACATGAAAAAGAAAGCACTCTCTGGTACTTACCGTGACAATCTCTAAGTTTACACCTTTGAACTCTGAGCTGATATTCAGGCTACCAATTGAGTTATTGACCTATGCACTCTCAATCAAGATATCTCTATTAGCACCTCTACACTCCAGGCTGTGTATTCAACCTTCTGTGCCAACAGCAAGCCCTCCGTACATTACACCGCACTGCGCCGGGCAGGACAGCAAGACACCCCGCCCAGGCGCGTGAGGGCGTTGGACACAGGAAGGAGAATCCTGCCTAATAGGAAGTCATAGGGTGCCATGGCAGTGCAACAAATAGGGGTCAGGGTAACAACCTGTTGGTAGCCATGAAATAGGAGGTCTGGGCCAAGTCCTTGCTCGCTGAGGGGAGAAATAGAGAGAGAGAGAGAGAGAGAGAGAGAGAGAGACAATGTTGGATTAAAATTCAATTCATTTTGACTTTTTTTCCATTAGAAATGTATAAGATTACCCCCCCACCCCCCAAAACAGAAGTGCTATATTACAATAAATAAACATTTATATTATACATTACCATTTAAAAGTTTGAGGTCAGTAAGATTTTTAACGTTTCTGAAAGAGGTCTCTTATACTCACCAAGGCTGCAATTATTTTTTTATAAAATACAGTAAAAACAGGAATATTGTGAAATATTATTACAAATTTAAATAACATTCCTACTTTAATATTTTAAAATGTAAATTTGTCCAAAGCTGAATTTTCAGCATCAGTGTCACGTGATCCTTCAGAAATCATTCTAATATGCTGATTTGCTGCTCAAGAAACATTTCTGATCAATGTTGAAAACAGTTGTGAACCAGGAAAAAGAAAAAAGTAAAGAGCGTGAAAGAGATGAAGAAAGACTAAGAGCAAAAGTTGGAAGCATCTACCTCGCACTAGCTGGGAACATCTCACCACATCTGTGTGTGGATGATCTATTGTTATCTCAAACCCTGAAACAAAATCACCGGTTAGACAGGACTCATGTGTTCACTGCTTTCATAAAGTACAGATTTATTAGCAGATCCTCTAACTTACCAAGTGTCTGCAGCACTATAGCCTCCAGCAGCACCAGCTCTTGAGCCTGCTGGAGGTACGCCTGTGGATCAACACAAATCACACCTGCTCATTAGAGGGGTCTGGTCCCAATGCTTCTGATGATAGCCCATCAATTTGTTTATAATGTATAATATATTACAGAGATAGTTCACCCAAAAAAGAAAATGCTATCATTAATTACTCACCTTCATGTCGTTCCAAACCTGTAAGACCTTTGCACAAATTAATGAAGCTACGAGAACACTTTTTGTGCTCAAAGAAAGCAAAGCATCGTGGCACTGTCGGTAATGTGTGTCGAAGACTGACACCGATGAGCAGAGATTACCGAATAAAGTCATTATTTTTGCTTTCTTTGTACACAAAAAGTATTCTTGTAGCTTCATAAAATTACGGTTGAACCACTGATGTCACATTGACTATTTTAATGATGTCCTCCTTACTGCCTTTCTGGGCCTTGAACATGGTAGTTGTGTTGCTGTCTATGCAGGGTCAGAAATAGGGGTGGGAGAAAAAAGAAAAAAAATTTGCGATTCTCTCTTCAATATTCAGAATCGATTCGGAGCTTGGGTTTTCCCCCCCCCGCAAATGGCATGCAGTCTGGAATGCAGTTTGTATTAGATGCACGAAACTCACGTATTGACAGACTTTCACGTGCGCTTTGTGTTTGATGTCCTGAAGCTTGCGGCTGCGGTTAAATGCATAAATACTTTTATATGAAATTGATGTAAATACAGTCAGTTATGTTTTCAGAGCAGGACAGAACATCTGATTTATCGAAATAGATCTGTGCAATAGTGTAAATGCAGCCTGTTAAAGCAGCCACTGTCTATGATCTCATCAATAATAATCAAATGGCAATAATTCTGAGGAAAAAAGAAAACCCCATAACTAGCCTATTGTCTGTAAACTTTCGGATAATTAAAGAACACTTATTTTAAATAATTAAAATAATTGTTTTCAAAAGACTGTTTATATAATTTAAAAAAAATGTATTTGATATAAAATTGATATGAAAATGTAGCCATGTGCAGTAATATTGAGAACTGAGAATGTGACGCATCGTGATATTGAGTTGATACTGACAATCGTAACTGAATCGTGAAACCAGTGAAGATTCACACCCCTAGCTATTTTAAAGATGGCAGTGCTCACTTACAGAGATTCCAACTATAAACAAAAAGCATAGAAATTGCAATTTTGGTTAAAATATAAAATTGTAAACATGTATTTGGCACAGCAGAGGAATTTATTAGGGAAAAAAAAATGTAGATCAAGAATCGCTTTGGAATCGGATCGTGACTCCCAGAATCGGAATCGGATCGTGAAGTACCTAAAGATTCCCACCCCTAGTCAGAAAGCTCTCAGATTTCATCAAAAATATCTTGATTTGTGTTCCGAAGATCAACAAAGGTCTTACGAGTTTGAAACGACATGAGGGTGAGTAATTAATGACAGAATTTTGGGTGAACTATCTTGAAACCTTGAGGGTAGTATAGTTTTATTTTTTTCAATTGTTTTAAGTCTTTTTTTTTTTTTTTTAAAGCATATTCATTCTACTAACCTCATTGTGCATGACTCTTCAGAAAGAGTAAAAAATATTTTCATAAACCGTCAATGCAATAAAATTAATACAACCATTTTTTAAATAAAAATTGTTTTGTTTTTTGTGGGTATTATTTTAGCTTTGTATTTTTAAAGGGGTCCTATTATGCTCTTTTACAATGTCTTGATTTTGTTTTGGGGGTGTACTAGAACATGTTCTCATGCTTGGTGGCTCAAAAAACGCATTCTTTTTCATATAATTTACATTACAATACTTTCTCCCCAGTCTGGCACAAACGGCTCGATTAGTTCCAGGTTTGATGAAGGCCCGTCTTCTGAAAAACGAAATGTGCTGTGATTGGTTAGCTGTCCCAGTGCGTTGTGATTGGCAAAGAGGATTGTGCAGAACCTTTGCACGCACGGATATTGCAAGACATATTAGAGTGGTAGCGTTATTGTTATTTTTTTTTGGCTAAATCACGTTTTAGATATGATGTCAGCATCCGCTTAAAAATAACTGCATTTACTATGTACAGAGAAGTGCATATGTATTGTTTATTGTTCTTTAATAATAACATTATAAAATGAATTGCAGTGAAACTTGAATTTATTTATACCATAGTCTCATAATTGAAGTGTAAATTCTGCAGATTACATCATTGTCCAGTATTGTACTGTCGGCAATTTATAAAAACGTTTTCCTAACTGTAACTTCAGGGCTCCAGACTCAATCCTCTGAACCACTGATGTCACATTGACTATTTTAATGATGTCCTCCTTACTGCCTTTCTGGGCCTTGAACATGGTAGTTGTGTTGCTGTCTATGCAGGGTCAGAAATAGGGGTGGGAGAAAAAAGAAAAAAAATTTGCGATTCTCTCTTCAATATTCAGAATCGATTCGGAGCTTGGGTTTTCCCCCCCCCGCAAATGGCATGCAGTCTGGAATGCAGTTTGTATTAGATGCACGAAACTCACGTATTGACAGACTTTCACGTGCGCTTTGTGTTTGATGTCCTGAAGCTTGCGGCTGCGGTTAAATGCATAAATACTTTTATATGAAATTGATGTAAATACAGTCAGTTATGTTTTCAGAGCAGGACAGAACATCTGATTTATCGAAATAGATCTGTGCAATAGTGTAAATGCAGCCTGTTAAAGCAGCCACTGTCTATGATCTCATCAATAATAATCAAATGGCAATAATTCTGAGGAAAAAAGAAAACCCCATAACTAGCCTATTGTCTGTAAACTTTCGGATAATTAAAGAACACTTATTTTAAATAATTAAAATAATTGTTTTCAAAAGACTGTTTATATAATTTAAAAAAAATGTATTTGATATAAAATTGATATGAAAATGTAGCCATGTGCAGTAATATTGAGAACTGAGAATGTGACGCATCGTGATATTGAGTTGATACTGACAATCGTAACTGAATCGTGAAACCAGTGAAGATTCACACCCCTAGCTATTTTAAAGATGGCAGTGCTCACTTACAGAGATTCCAACTATAAACAAAAAGCATAGAAATTGCAATTTTGGTTAAAATATAAAATTGTAAACATGTATTTGGCACAGCAGAGGAATTTATTAGGGAAAAAAAAATGTAGATCAAGAATCGCTTTGGAATCGGATCGTGACTCCCAGAATCGGAATCGGATCGTGAAGTACCTAAAGATTCCCACCCCTAGTCAGAAAGCTCTCAGATTTCATCAAAAATATCTTGATTTGTGTTCCGAAGATCAACAAAGGTCTTACGAGTTTGAAACGACATGAGGGTGAGTAATTAATGACAGAATTTTGGGTGAACTATCTTGAAACCTTGAGGGTAGTATAGTTTTATTTTTTTCAATTGTTTTAAGTCTTTTTTTTTTTTTTTTAAAGCATATTCATTCTACTAACCTCATTGTGCATGACTCTTCAGAAAGAGTAAAAAATATTTTCATAAACCGTCAATGCAATAAAATTAATACAACCATTTTTTAAATAAAAATTGTTTTGTTTTTTGTGGGTATTATTTTAGCTTTGTATTTTTAAAGGGGTCCTATTATGCTCTTTTACAATGTCTTGATTTTGTTTTGGGGGTGTACTAGAACATGTTCTCATGCTTGGTGGCTCAAAAAACGCATTCTTTTTCATATAATTTACATTACAATACTTTCTCCCCAGTCTGGCACAAACGGCTCGATTAGTTCCAGGTTTGATGAAGGCCCGTCTTCTGAAAAACGAAATGTGCTGTGATTGGTTAGCTGTCCCAGTGCGTTGTGATTGGCAAAGAGGATTGTGCAGAACCTTTGCACGCACGGATATTGCAAGACATATTAGAGTGGTAGCGTTATTGTTATTTTTTTTTGGCTAAATCACGTTTTAGATATGATGTCAGCATCCGCTTAAAAATAACTGCATTTACTATGTACAGAGAAGTGCATATGTATTGTTTATTGTTCTTTAATAATAACATTATAAAATGAATTGCAGTGAAACTTGAATTTATTTATACCATAGTCTCATAATTGAAGTGTAAATTCTGCAGATTACATCATTGTCCAGTATTGTACTGTCGGCAATTTATAAAAACGTTTTCCTAACTGTAACTTCAGGGCTCCAGACTCAATCCTCCCACTGGTCGCTCCTTTGCGACAAGCACGAGCACATGATTTGGTCGCAATCAATGCATGCTGATGAACTTTAATCATAGTTTATAGTTATATGGAAACGAAAGTGGTTAACATTCAACCTGTTCTTTTTCTTCAGTATTTGTGATTTGAATTTTGTGAACGAGAGCTCCTCTTTTGCTATGTTATAAGCCGGTCTTCGGATACTTTCACTTTCGAATTCGTGATCTTGTCACGTTTTACAAGAAAAGATCATTTTCTGTTTTGCTTACATCTATACATATTAAAACTTTTTAAGACTAAAACAAAAGATGGATTCTTTGTTATTCTTAATTAAAAAGCACAACAACAACAATAAAACAGTAAGATACAATGACAAACTAGCAGTTTCGTTTGCCATTTGATGTTTCTCATAGGCAACAGAAATGGCAGAGCTTATGAGTTGAACAATGCGGTGGTCGAGGACTGCGCAGTCTGGTCGCCGTCTGAAGCCCTACATATTTACATTCATAATTATTCAGGTGCATGTATAATAACTGCGTTAAAATTCACAGCAAGTTATGGTTGTAACGGTAAGCAAAATTTCCCACCGGTTAATCGTCGTGTGACAACATCGGCAATAACGGTATCACCGAGGGGTGGGGGGGTTCGTTGGAGTTTTCCCTCTTTTCCTCGCTTTCCTTTGCTTTTAAATAGCTTAAATACCCATGAGCATTTTACTTTCACTTTCTAATTAGCGTCAATTCGGCATCTATTAACCGAACTCACTTAAAAATAGAACTTTCATTAACAAAATGAATAAAAATACATCATGCTATAGGCCTAATATAAAATACCAAATAATTTACATAAAGTTTAAATATAAAAAAACTGAAAATCTGTGGAACCAAATAAATAAGAAACATAGAACGTTTATTAGCAAAACGAATAAAGCTCGGAGGCACGGCATATGTTAAAAATAAAAAATAAAAAAAATTACACAGTTTAAATAAAGTAAAAAATGAGCAAACACCAAATAAACCAAATAAATAAGAAACTAATTGAATGTTAGTTTCCAAAATCACCTTTGATAAATGGCAAAAGTCAACAGGCTTTTCAAAATCCAAAATATTGCCAAAAAGGCGCTTTTGCATTTGTGACAAAAACAGCGAAAACTTGACGCTGCAGCAGCACTTCGTCGTCGTGTCTGATGCACTCAACCAAGCTTTCTAACCACGGCCTCGACCCTCCCCACCCCCCCAGAGGCGGATTTCTTTTAATGATATTCTAATGAGCCGCTTTGTGACATCACAAATCCCGGAAACCAACGCTGTAGTCCAAACGAGCCGTTCGTTTTAGTTCTTGAAAAGGGATTTTTAAAAAACGAAAATATCTCCCTTTGGAGTGGACTTTGAGATTTGTAACTTTCTAGATCTTTATGCTCAAATGTACACACTGACTAAAATTCAAAAAGTGAAAAAGCATAATAGGACCCCTTTAATAAATCATGTTTTAAATATTTAATCATGTTTTACACATATTTCAAAAGTCTATTTCTTAAAGACAATATACAATCAAAAAGAACCCCGTTAACATTCATTATAAATGCTCCTACACTTAGTCTGCTGGACTTCACAAAAACAGAGGAAAAATGTTTATATTCATAATCTATCAATATCAAAAGCGATGCCCAACTCCATCCACATATTTATATAATTTTTATAAATTAAAAACTTTTTTCCCTAAAAACAAAGTAAAATCAAAGTAAGCCCCCTTTACTTTCATTATGAATTGAAAAAAGAGGGGAAATTGTTTGTTTTTAAAATCTAGCAATATAACAGATTTCTGTGGAAAAAAAAATTTCAGGCCATCTGAATTGAAAATTATTAAATAAACTGCAAAACAATAAAGTCCAGTCCTACGAAATATTCAGCTTCACTGAGAAATGACATTATGCAATCTGAAGCCCCTGCAAATGTCACTTAATGTTGTCTTTATGTAAATTTAGGAAAACATCAACTCTATGGCACAAACATCTTTGTTTATACATTTATCTGACTGATTGCCATAACTGTCAAAGCATCTATCAAAAATGACTCGCCATGGCAACGAATTAAGCGGAGAGAGAAATTACATTACCCAATAAGTATGAAGATATTTTTGGTGCGAAACAACTGAGCGTCTGTGACACGGGATTTTGAAGTTGTAGAGAATAGCCACATATGTGTATCAGTACATTTGAAGTCACAGACAAAAGTTGCAAACTTGTAGATTTTTTCTCTCTCCCACAAACACAACAGTAACACCTTCTCGAATCCTTCGTTGCAGGTGCACAACTCCTATTCTACGAATCACAAATCAAGAAACTCGTACGCTCTTGTTTTGCTACCATTGCTGCAGTGAATATGGTGCAAAACACATTCACACACCTGCATCAAAAATATGAAGTCACGGACGGATTTTGAACATCCGCAAATCAGTATGTGAGTTCTTGCAATGAGATTTGCACACTTCTAGAATGTTTTCTTACATATCTTTTTTCTTGGATGCTTTTTCTAGCACAAACACAACGGCGTGCATCTGCTACTATGAGCCTCAAACCTGTTTTTCGCTTGCAAATGACAAGTTTCGCGCACGCTCTCTTTTGCACCTCATATCTGTGTGAAATATGGTGCAAAAGTGATTTGTGCATCTGTAGAGGCAACGGCGGGCACTGTTCAGAGATCAAGAGAATTTTGGCCAATCAGGAAGAGCTACACTGTTTTTGTTTTTTGTTATTCTTTATAGTTCTTCGTTTTTTTTATGATCAGGTTTGTGGATCTAATCGTCTGCAACATCGGGGGTGTATTTTGGAGCCATCGTGACGTCATAAGCTGATAAGTTAAGTTATACAGTTATCCGAATCAATCAGGGAAGCATAATAATTCTAAACTGCCTTTTTATCGCAGACATGCGTTACATAACAGCGAGCTACCGTGAAAATAGTAAAGAAAAATGAGTTAAGAAACACCGCTGTTATGTATCTTTTATACATCTTTTGCATTTTATTTTCAGGTTGTGATCTATTGGTCATGTCATCAGAAACGGAGGTGTATTGGGAGTCTTTTCTTGTGATTGCATCGTAGAGGTGGTAACAACATCAACTACTATACATTAGCCGAGTTAGCCACTGGCTGCTGCTCTTCACTAACCCACCGAACGGGTTGTGGAGGAACGGACTAGCAATATATAGGAAATTTGGCTAACAAATATTATGAATGTTGTTTATTTTAAGTTGTTATTGTACGGTAGTTTCTTTTCTGACCATAAAGTGTAATAACACTAACAGGCTATTGTGACTCTGTCTGTTACAGGAGATTTCTCCAAGCAAAAACATGGATGCTGATCTATGAGGGGCAGAATCATCATGTGGCCAGCTGTCAATTTTATTGAAATTAGGTAACCCAAAATACATTTGATTTTACATTATATTTACATCCATGCATTTGCCAGATGCTTTAATCCAAAGCAACTTGTGCTGCATTAGGTACACATTTTATTAAGTTACCCAAACAGTACTTTCAAGTACTTTTTGTTTTCTAGTTTGTGGTCTGGATCATGTCATCTGCAATACATTCTAGATGGAGCCTTTTCTTGTGATTGCCAACGTAACAGTGATAACATCAACTTGTAAGTTAGCCGAAGTAAACTACTTAAAAGTTTTTTTTTTTTTTATCATTATACAATCCCTGGGAATCAACTCTATTTCAGCAATATAACACTAAGCTCTCAATGGCAAAGGCAGAAAGGTTAATTCAAGCATTCATGACCGCAAGGTTAGATTATTGTAATACTTTATTGGGTGGTTATTCTGCACGCTTAATAAACAAACTCCAGCTGGTCCAAAATGCAGCAGCTAGAGTTCTTACTAGAACAAGGAAGTATGACCATACTAGCCCGGTTCTGTCAACACTGCACTGGCTACCTATTAAACATCGTATAGATTTTAAAATCTTGCTAATTGGTTTAGCGCCTCATTATTTGAGTGAGATCTTATCACATTATAGTCCTCCACATCCGCTGCACTCTCAAAACTCTGGCCATTTGATAATACCTAGAATATCAAAATCAACTGCGGGCGGCACATCCTTTTCATATTTATCTCCCAAACTCTGGAATAACCTATCTAACGTTATTCGGGAGGCAGACACACTCTGTCAGTTTAAATCTAGATTAAAGACCCATCTCTTTAACCTGGCTTACACAACACACTAAAACATCTCTATAATTCAAATCTGTTAAAGGATTTTTAGGCTGCATTAATTAGGTCAACCGGAACCAGGAACACTTCCCATAACACCCGATGTACTTGCTACATCATTAGAAGAATGGCATCTACGCTAATATCGGTCTGTTTCTTTCTTATTCCGAGGTCACCGTAGCCACCAGATCCAGTCTGTATCCAGATCAGATGGTCACTGCAGTCACCCGGATCCAGTCTGTAACCATCCCAGATGGTGGATCAGCACCTAGAGATGAGACCAGGACAACTAGATGAGCCCCAGAGAAGACCTCGTCTCCAAGATGGCCATCGGGACAAGATCACGGGAACCAGACGATTCCTCTGCACAATCTGACTTTGTTGCAACCTAGAATTAAACTGGTTTCGTCTGGCCAGAGGAGAACGGCACACTATTTCGACACACTATTTCCCTGTTTAATACTTTGACACAATCTGCATTGTAAAAAGCGCTACATCAATAATGAGGACTTGGTTCTACTGTTTGATCTACAGAAATGCATTATAAGGAATGGAGCTTTAATAATTTGTGATGGATTATCAACCAATTATGCACCTTCCTTGTAGGTGCGTTCAGATAGTATATAGTGTTAATTCATCTTAAAGCACATACAGCACTAAGCCTGACAGTTGGGGTAAATTATGTCAACACTTATTTGAAATATATATATTTTTTGTGCTTGCAGGTTCATTCCGAGAATCAACCCTGGTGGCACCAAATGCCATTTAGAGTCACAGATCAGATGGAATTCAGGAAAGAGGGTGCAAAGAAAAAGCATCAGCCTGAATCCCCTAATGGCGTTTCTTATCAGAGAGCTTGTTAGCTTTGCCAAAATTACTGAAATTTAACAACACAAACTACTTTTTAATGCATTTTATTCCTGTAAAGCCTGTTTTGCCATGCTACAGATACAAAGTCCCCAGAGGACTGTGGTGATTGATACCCTTTTTTCAGCTAGTGCATTTTGTATTTTTAAAAAGAAAATGTTCAACAGTTAAAAAGAATATTATAAATACAAATGCTAATGAGTTATTGTGATTTTTATGGGGTTGGAAACAAATATGGTGTATAGTGTTGTACCACAATTGGATTGTTTTATACAGGTAAAAAGTAAAAAAAACTGAACAGTACTAATACTGACAATACAGTAATACTTCAAATGAAAATACAGTAATACATCCAGCTTACTGTAAAATTCACAGCAATCTCTTTACAGTGTAGTTTAGGAGCCTATCAGTTGGCACCCGAACGAGCAGGGGGGGAAATAAAATAAACACTTTCGCGAGCATCTTCCAGACCTGACAGCAGCAAATACCAATAAAGGTGCATATTCTTTCTTTTCAGAAATCACTCACTCTTATACTGTACATTTGTTGTTAATTTAAATATATTAACAAATATATTTAATCATCTTGTATATGATACTCTCATAATAATCGATTTAATTAACGGGTTAATCAATCTTTTATAGAGCCTCTTTGTGAGTTGAAGCAGGGATGGGCAAACTTGGTACTGGAGGGCCACTGTCCTGTAATTGAGCTTTAACCCTACTCAAATGCACCTCTACCAATTAACTTAGTTAGGATTACTAGAAGGCTACAAGGTAGGCGAGTTTTATCAGGGTTAGAGCTAAACTCATTTAATACTTGAAATTATAAACAAATGTACAGTATAACCGTGAATGATTTCAAAAAAAGAAAGAAAATGTACCTTTATTGGTTGCCGCTGTCAGCTCCAGAAGATGCTCGCGTAGCTCGTTTTTTTTCTCCCTGCTGATAGGTGCCCAAACTAGCTCTTCTTGATTGGCCAAAATTCTCTTGATCTCTGAAGAGTGCCCGCTGTTGCCTCTACAGATGCACAAATCACTTTTGCACCATATTTCACACAGATATGTGCTGCAAAAGGGAGAGTGCGCGAAACTTGTCATTTGTAAGCAGATTCAAGCCGTTGTCACTATGTAGTTGTGTTTGTGCAAGAAAGGCAACCAAGAAAAAAATTAAATAAATATATATAGGCCTATATGTGTGTGTGTGTGTGTAAGAAAACATTCTAGAAGTGTGCAAATCTCATTGCAAGAACTCACATACTGATTTGCGGATGTACAAAATACGTCCGTGACTTCACATTTTTGATGCAGGTGTGTGAATGTGTTTGGCACCATTTTCACTGCAGCAAGGGTAGCAAAACATGTGAGCGTACGAGTTTCTTGATTTGTGATTCGTGAATAGGATCTGTGCACCTGCAACGAAGGATTCGAGATGATGTAACTTGTGTTGTGTTTGTGGGAGAGAGAAAAAAATCTACAAGTTTTAAATCTGCAACTTAAATCTGCAACTTTTGTCTGCGAGTTCAAATTTACTGATACACGTGTGGCTATTCTGTACAATTTCAAAATCCCGTGTCACAGACGCTCAGTTGTTTTGCACCAAAAATACCTTCATACATAAGCCCCCACACTCACATTGCTCTTGGTGTCCAGCGGTGGGTCGTGAGGGTTCAGGCAAGCATGTGCTACTTTAATAACGTGTTCAAGTTTCCTTGGTTGCTCCTCCACTTTAGCAGCCAGAAAGAGTGTGGTGGGAGAAATGATCTGATCGAAGACAGAAGAGAACTATTATAAAATTTAAAATGAACACAAAAATCAATAAACAACAGGGTTACGTATGGGTCTAGTTCTGCCATTTAAAACAAGAGTGAAATCCTGAAAGATCTTGAGCATTAGTGGGTCAACAAACACATACAAATGAAACAAATACGAACATTTTGTACAATCAAATCATAAACAATTAATTTCAAAATGCATACTCACATTTCTATGGAACTTTGTAAAGGAATTAAGCATGTAAAACCGGTGCATATAGACGATTGCTGTGTTAATTGTGAGCTGGGATCTGCACAGTTTCATCAAGGAACAAAAACACTGCAAAAGAAGCTATTATATGTAATATAATACAAAAATATAATACTCATAAATCATAATCTTCGTAACTATCACTCAAAATCACATTAAACCAGCTCATAGTCCCAAATTACACTAATATAGATATTGCACTGAATAATCATCTATAATATAAGAGAAAAAGAATAAAATTACATATTTATAGACAATAACACAACATACACATCTTGTGTTTATCTATTATCTTACACCAGTCACGTCTAAATCACTCTTAATCCCCTAAAAGACACACGAAACTAAATTATTATAATTAAAACCATATGAAATTAGGCAAAAACCATAATAGGATAGATTTCATTTAAGTCACCAAATCCAATTCCTGTCATTCGCACGCCTGTATTTCACACATTCGCTCACTTTATACCCCCAGAATACACTTTATAACGCATTTAACACGCCATTTATGACAAACTTGTGCGGTTGGTGTGAATTTGAACACATTAAAACATCGCATTTGATCCGCCACTTTTTTCGCTTGGTCAAAAGCGGCAGCGTGCTAACGTGCTAACGGCTAACTCCCTCACAACGCTGCTGTTTTTGTGAAGGATACACGTTTAATCTCTGGCCCATGTCCTGGATTAGGTTGGCGGCTTGCTGTCGGTACGAAAGCTCGCGGTCGGGCTCGACTCCGCTGCGGCGGGACGGCGTGTTTTCGAGCTGTTCTCGGGTGAAGAGCCATTTGCTGGAGCCCCGCTGATCCGCCGCCATCATCCCGCCCGCTTCCGCCCGCACCGCGCGCTACATCCCCGTGCCGTCACCGAGCGCGGCAGCGACGCGAAGCGGACGGAGGCGGCACTGCTCTGCGCAGAGACACACGTGACACATTGAGCCTATTGATGGGAATCTACAACGATTTCGATAGCTGACGATCAAACATAAAATACTAAACACTTTCACGTTGTCATCTTGAATAATAGAAGCATCACATGAAATGTGATTTTTGTTCTGCTAAATATACTTTTAACAGTCTTACTACACTATCAATTGTGCTTTAGGTGTAAATGCAGGCAAGGTGATTTATGTTTCATGTTGTGGTTTATAATGTCATTATTGTAGCTTTTCAAGTAATTTATCAGGGGTTTTATATAAAAATGGTGCTGTTTTGTGATAGTACTTTTTTTTTTTTTAGATAATTCAATATTTATTTAAAATTTGATATGTTTATCATTAGAATTGTATATGTATATAACTTGAATGTATTATAACTTTGAATTGTATATGTATATTAGTAATATGTATAATTTATTTAAATGTATAGTTATTTAATATCTTAGATGATTTTACAAATAGGCATATAACTTTTATTTTATATATGTGTGGGTGTATACTTTTATATAAAATACAATTATATAATATAAATTATGAATATTATTAATAATATCTTGAAATGCATTTTTATTTTCCCATTTTAATTTTTCAACATTTGTAATTTCACAGACCTTTAGAGTTCAGCAAAGAACTGCAATAGTGACTTTTTTACACAAGATGTCGCTAATTTCACCTCTACTTTGATTTGTAATTACTTTCCATTCAAAATACACACATAAAACCTTTAACAGTAAATATCTATCTATCTATCTATCTATCTATCTGTCTGTCTGTCTGTCTGTCTGTCTGTCTATCTCTCTATCTATCTCTCTGTCTGTCTGTCTGTCTGTCTATCTATCTATCTGTCTGTCTGTCTATCTCTCTATCTATCTCTCTGTCTGTCTGTCTGTCTGTCTGTCTGTCTATCTATCTGTCTGTCGCTCTATCTATCTGTCTGTCTGTCAGTCTATCTGTCTATCTGTCTATGTTTCTGTCTGTCTGTCTGTCTATCTATCTGTCTATCTGTCTGTCAGTCTATCTGTCTGTCTGTCTGTCTGTCTGTCTGTCTGTCTTATCTATCTATCTATCTATCTGTCTGTCTATCTATCTATCTATCTATCTATCTATCTATCTATCTATCTATCTATCTATCTATCTATCTATCTATCTATCTATCTATCTATCTATCTGTCTGTTCCCTTCAGAAGTACTTTATTCAAATAAGTAGTTTCTGAAGGAGTTCATGTGTGAACTATTTGTTTTATATGAACAGATGGTTGTTTGATCACACGTCACCAGAGCTCACAGATGGATTTTCCATATTTCCACTATTGTTATTTAACAATAATATCCTAATAACAGTTTTCGAAATGTTTGTAAGAGCGAGTCTGTTTGTAAAGTGCGATTTGCACGTGTGTGTGTTTAATTAGCGCGTGCGTGCACGCTTGCGCGAGCGATGCGCTGAACGCTCTCCAGCAGTCGCGTCTCCTCCGCTCGCGTGCAGGTGTCACATTCCTCGGATGCTCGCGATCATTTGAACCCGGGACCCTATCATCATGACGGACCCCTCCTCTGCTGCTGACCCCACTGCTGGTCCTGCAGACCCCGGTCCTGATCCCGTTCCTGCTTCTGCTCCGGATCCACCGGTGTTGGGTTCAGCATCGACTCCTGCGAACGGACACCATCCGAGCCAAGCAGACACTTTCAACATGGAGCAGCAGATGAAAATAGGAGAGCCGGACGACAACGGTACGAGTTTGGCTTTAAACACTTTTGACACAGACTTTAGGGGTTTATTTGCGTGGAAAAATACATATAAAGCGGAGCTCGGGGCAAGTTGTCACATTTCTCAGGTTGGTTTTATTTCTGAAAGTCAGAGTTTCTGTAAAGACACAAAAAATAAAGTCTTGACTACAGAATATATAAGGGAAAAAAACAAACAAACAAACAAATAAATAAAAAAGGCCATCAGAAGAATATAGATTTCAATAAAGCGGTAATTAATTAGTCTACAATGTTTCGTTGACACTGATTTGAGATGAATACCTTTTTTAAAGATGAAATGACGTCTAAATTATATATTAAAAAGTATGTTTCACAACATATATGTATTTAAATGTATTATAGACTATTTAATGGCGAAATTGAATTGCAATAAATGAAAAATAGTTAAATAAATAAAAAATATTTGATTACAGGAGGATTTAAATAGTTTTTATAAAAATAAATGTAAAAAAATCAAATTAATAAATGAAAATATATACAGTATACAGTTGTTTTGGCGAGCAGAAAGTGCCATTTATTTATAGTTTGAAGTTAAAACATATTAATTTGTGTGACAACTTGTCAACTTGACAACCTTATGCTTAGAATGCAGATTCTAATTAATTATATAGTTGATTCTTTTCTGAATGAATTCTAGTGCGATTCTATTGAGCACAACAGCTACAACTGTAGTTTTGAGAACAAAATTCACAAAATCGATCCTGATTTAAGACAGTTTTGAACTATAGATGCTATAAATCAACATACAAAACAAGCATTTGCATTATTCGACTTTTTAATCAAAACCTCATAGTTGCTGAGATATTGTGCTTGTGACAACTAGCCCTTTATACACTTTATGGACTTATTTGTGAATAAATCCCATTGAGTTCCTTTGAGATGTGAAGAGATAACCTGACGTAAGCTAACCGAGCGCTGTCCCTCAGCAGGACTCCTGGAGAGCAGTATGCGTCTGAAACCCCAGGAGGCCCAGAGTTACAGAAAAAAGGCATTATGGGTATCGTGGGTCTCCATTGTGGTGACAATGATCTTAGCCATCGCTGCGTTCAGTGAGTATCCGGACCCTCTTCTCTAGAGCATAACAGGCCCCTTAATGATACAGACCTGTATGATGTCATATCCTGTTTTGAAGTCGATGTAGCTTTAGTCTTTTGGGACTTTCTGATGCAGTTGTAAAGAACGAATTCAGAATCGTTTCTGTAGCAGTTTGATTTTTACCTTACAGTCTAGAGTATACACACACATATAATATATGAATACAAATATTTATATAAGACATGACATTTATATATATATATATATATATATATATATATATATATATGTTATTTAATTATATAATTGGTTATATAATTTATTAATACATGTAAATGCAAAATATATATGTAATTATTTGTAATATATATATATATAAAATAGAATTCTATATATTAATGTATTATATAATGATGCATACAATATTTAATGTTATTTTGACCAAATGTATATTATATATAAATATAATATTAAAATATAATTATAATTATATAATTATACACTACTTTTATAACACATGTAATAAAAATGTCTATCTATCTATCTATCTATCTATCTATCTTTCTAATGATATATAAAATATAATAGTTATATATTTATTTTATGCGTCGTTATTTAATAATTTATAATATATTTTATATATTATTTAATTATATAATTAATTATATGTACTTTATATAATAATACAATTAATTACAAATTATATTATATGAATTTAATATTAATACAATTCTATAGATAATATATATTACATATATTAATATAATTCTATATTATCTCTATATAATTCTATAGAGATAATTCTCTCTCTCTCTCTCTCTCTATATATATATATCATATTATTTTACAATATTTTTCTGAGCTAAGCAGAGCCAACAGCTGTGTGTAGTTTGGTTAAGTGCCATGAGCTTGATACACAAGATCAGGTTTGACTAGTTTCCTCATGGCTTTTCTGCAAGATTACTTTGATAATCTTTGCTGAAAGAAAGTGCAGAGGATAAACTCAGACACACGGGAACGTCGTAAACCAAATACGTTTAAAACACACTTTATTCTTAGCTACAAACACAGAATATCCTTAAAGGTACAAAACTGGAAGGCTGTCAAAGAAAAGTGATCATATAATACAAAAAAGGAATTGTTCTTGCTCTTTTGAATATAAAATGTACTTTAAAAAGAGTTTTACCCACTGTGGAGACCATTCTACGGTCTCAATAGCATACTTGCATACTATCCTTGCTATTTCTGCACTATAAAGACTGTACTGTGAATTTTGCATGTAATATCTGGATCACAGTTGCCGTTTTCTGGAAAACTGTATCCCAAAATGCAGTGAACTCATCCTGACCTTCCATTTCCGAAAAGATCTGAGGGACATTTTAAGTTTTAATCGGCATTATGCCTCAAATGCTTTTGATAGAGCTTAAATTGAACCCCGAATATTCCCTTAAATCTTTAAGCCGGGATGCACAAGTTGGCCTTACGCAGACTATTGTTGGCTTAATCATTTTGTAGACTGGTTCCAGGTCATGTGGTTTAATCTTGGAGCAGCTAACAGAAGCCCCGCACTGGATTTGATGTATGATTTAGAGGGAATGGTTTCTTGCATGGCGCTCTGTCCCTCGGGATGGAATGACTCACCTTACACTTCCAGAGTTGGACGGGGACTCTGGGACTCATGTTGCCAGGCTGTGAAGATTCAGTCACTAGCAACTCCGGAGCAGCGACGCCTGAGAGATGCTGTCATTTAGTCGTCTCTCTCTATCAGTAAAGGCAACGTTTTGGTGTCAAAGGAAATGAAATGATTGCAGGCAGCTTGGTAAGGGCAAATAACAGAGATAGAGCTAATTGTTTTGGTAAATTAACCTGTAAAAAACACGATCAAACCTTAGGATTTTGATTTGTTTTACATTAATTTGTGGTGCTGGCTAATGGCTTTTTGACTTGGGCAACCACAGGAATGAGATTTGTTCTAGCTTTTTTTTGGCGCTTAGCATAGCAGCTAGCTATGGCGTGAACAACCACCATTTTGTTGACAAAATGGTTTATTTTGTGATGTGTGTTTTTTTTCTTTGATGATGAACCAGCCAGGCCGATGGCCATCGGGTGGACGGTCGTTCTGAACTTCTCCAGAATGTCCAGATGGCCAGTCCGCCCCTGCTTACTAGAGTGTTCTGGGTGGGAGTTCTGGTAAAGTTCATCCACTCTTTCGTAACGTTGGGATCAGAAGGAAGGCAATGGAAACACTGTTTTTCCACAACTTGGCACTGCACAGCGTTTTGTTGTCTTCAGAACATTGTTTGGTTTCTGCGTAGACCTGCGCGTTCACTTCTACATGCGCGAATCAGTGGGCGGGGCTAAACAGGCAGTGATGTAGAAGCAAGCGTTGATCTTCTTCTGTGGAGGTGGTGCTTATCCAAACTATTGCATCTAAGAGTCATATATTCCACAAGCGGTCATTTTGGCCATTCAGCGGTCATTCAGACTGCCTTCAATATAATCGGTTTTTAGACTAACGAGAATGTTTTGAATGTTGAAACTTACAGGATGCTTTTATAGTACAATGACAGTGTCAAAAGATCAAGGGAATTTAGGTTTCTCAGTTCATGACCCCTTTAAAATTTCTTATTTACATGTATGCAGGGATTCTCAAACTTTCTTGTCTGCCAAACCTCTTTCGCATAATATATTTATTTAGGGTAATAAGTTAACTTGCATGTTGACAGTTTTCTGATGTTGATTAACGGTCACATTCATATTTTTTTAGTAAGTGGTTTTTTTTTTTTTGCTTGTTATTTTAATTTAACATTTTTATTATTTAATTATTAGCTTTTGAATCATTTTTGATTAATGATGTAATGTTTAACACACTTCATTTAGTTAATAACAACAAATGAAATATGTTTGTATTTCTCTTTGTATTTTTATATCAATATGGTACAAGATTATCCTATTTAAATCAATGTGGTAAATGAATTAGATCAAAAGTAATTTTAAAAAGTAGTCTGATTATTCTTGTCATTTAATTTTGGTAGCTCAGTCATTCTTGAGAAGTGGGACAAAACAGGGTGCAAAATTGAAAAAATAAAACCTTGTATTCAAGACAAATGAATCTACATTTATGTATCTTATATGTACTAAGCTACTGAGATATGCTTTGATACAACCTCCCAGCTTTTCTCTTTTTTAACAAAATGTGCTTTTTTTAGCTTGGACTGTGCAATATAATTTCAGCTTTATCTTTAACAGCATTCAAGATGTTTTTAACATTTCAAAACACATTCTTGTGTTAGCAGACAGATTAAGTCAAGTCAAGTCACCTTTATTTATATAGCGCTTTTAACAATACAGATTGTGTCAAAGCAACTGAACAGCATTAATTAGGACAATAGTGCGTCAATAATGCAAAATGACAATAGTAAACACTCATTTTTCAGTTAAAGACAGTTCATCATTCAATTCAGTGATGTCATCATCCAGCTCAGTTTAATGAAATATTATCAAAATATTAAACTGACGGAGGTGACGGAGGTGACAGAACTGACGGAGTTAACACATCTGACGGAGGTGACGAAAACCTGAATTTGTAATAATTTTAACTATCAAATACATTGAATCAGTCAATTACTGTATTAAAACAAACAACAAACAGTGAGTATGTTATTGTTTATAAAGCTTGTATTCAAGAGTCACATTTAAGTATTTTGATATATCATTGGAACACAAAATCTTATGGTGGTGACACCTGACGGTGTTGACAAATTTTGCATTTCTTTCACAAAGCCAATGGAGTTCATGTAGTAGCCATTTTATTTGTTTCTGTTGATGCTAGATGCCCATGGAACCTGCTTCAGGAGAATACAATTATCTAAATATTTCAAATAATTTCCTCAGAAATTGGAAGATGGTGTTGACATATCATGGCTGTGACACAGGAAATATTAACATTAGGATTTAAAATATTCTAAAACTAACTTAGCAGAGCCTGTCTGACACTGATGTACTCTGCAGAGGTGAACTGTGTGGCAAGGGGTTCCTTTAGAGTGACAGCTGCCCCTGATATTCCCTGATTTTATTACATTTTATTGAATGTCTGACGGTGTTGACAAAAAGTGGGGACGCAACTTTAAAATCGTATTAAACATGCGTGTGTCATTAAAAACAACCTTGCTTTGATAGGAGATATTATTAAGTGTTGCTTTTGATAAAACAAGCTCTTTTTCATCATTAAAAAAAACATTTTTATCCATTTTATTGCATATGAATGATTGAACCCTTCTCTGTGGACACAGTTTTAGACGTAGTGAGAGGACATTAAGAAACACAGATTTGGTATAATAATGAGAAAATTAAATTGAAGGTGATAATTGTGTTAAATACATTCTATTATTAATCCCTCATGACATTTAAAATTGAAAATATTTTTATTTTTAAACCTAATAGCAGTTACCCTTGCTGGACCTCTTTTGTCCCATGTCTCAAGAATGACTGAGCTGTTTCATTGATAGCGTGGTTGCTAGATAGTTTTATACTGGCCCAAGTCCAACTCAAGTCTCTATGATATTCAACTCTCTAGAAATGACTTTTAACCCTCTTTAATATAAGCCTGTGAGATTTGATTTCGTCACCCGTTTTTCGTCTGCCACGCTATTTAGAAGTACATTAGCGTATAGAGACCGCAATAAATATGCACTAAAAGCCATAAAAATCCCATCTCGACTTCCACGCAGTCTTCTTATGTTTGGGTGACGTGCATTTGGGTCAGTATGGGTTTTGAGAAGATCAAATCTATATTTGACGGCTGGATTATGGTTTTAACCGAATTATCCTCGAATCGGTTCAGATAAAGTGTCTGATCAGGGGATCCAAGTCTCGCTATCTTCTCTGAAACGCGTTTGAGTCTGAAGTGTAAGCGGGAAGGCTCGTTTTTCATTAACGGCTGCGCTACTCCTGTCAGCCTGAAGGGACCGAACGGGTTTGTGCGGCGAAGGAAGGATGGAAGAAAGGAGGAGAAGAAGAGAAATGGTCTAATGCCAGACTGTGAGAGCTCAATTCCCAGATGTCTCTTGGTTTCCAGCACAGCCAATTAACACGCTCTCAGCGACAGAGTGTCTTCTGCTTCACACACACACAAATGCGCTCGCATACCTCCAAACCTAATAAACATGTCCACGAAATTTCTCAATTGTGGGAAATAAGCCCTATTTTGGTGTAGCGAAATGTATTTAAATGCCAGGTCCTGAAGAATGAACTGACTTCAGACTGAAGAAAACGAAATTAGTATGTGTGTGCGTTTGAAAATTTTTCTTGCGGTAGGCAGAGAATGTAAATATCACACTGGTGAGGAGAGGTCACAGATAGAGGAGGGGTAGTTCGCTCTGATATTAATGCATTCAGCACTACCAGCCTGTAAAAGCCAGCATCCAACTCCCATAGAGCCCCGAGTCTAAAAATAAAAGATGGAAGACAGATAGAGAGGTGGAGGGTGCTTTGCCCTCTCTGCACCTCCTCTGGTTTTTTAAAACATCAACACACTGAGTCAAGTAAACGGGTTTGTGAGAACAAATAGATGAGAAGCTAAAAAAGTCGCAGTCTTATGGATTTCAGTTGGTAAACAGTCAGACTATATTAGCTTTAACATATTAGTTTTAACATTAAAGTTATAGTTCACCCAAAAATGAAAATTCAGTTGTTAATTACTCACCCTCATGTCGGTCCAAACCCGTTAAACCTTGTTCATCTTCGGAACACAAAATAAGATGTTTTTGATGAAATCCAAGAGCTTTCTGACCCTGTATAGACAGCAATGCAACTGACTCGTTCAAGGCCCAGAAAGGTAGCAAGGACATCGTTAAAATAGTCCATGTGACATCAGTGGTTCAACTGTAATTTTATCCCTTTCACACGTGAGTTTAAAATATTCTAGCTGAGCCCCCACTGTGAGTTTTTTAGGCGACCTTTATTTTAGAATGTATCGCCTTATTGTTTCCATGGCGACGCGTTATGCTTGTCATGTGACACAACATGACACATGGATCGCTTTTATTTAGTTTGTCCTTTTTTATTATTAATATTCATAAACATACTCACTATATTATGAAATATCTGATATTCCGATTCTGAAATATGCGCAAGTAAATTTATTTGGTAGTTTAAATACTTTTATAATGACTGTGTTAGTTGATCTATACCGGGTGATGGGCGCCGCCATGTTAAGTTCGCGCTGAATCCGAGCTGTGGGATTTACAACACGTGAATTCATCCTTTCCTCCCAAAAGACATTAAAGTAATTCTCTGGTAAACTGGGAGAAGAGCAGATTAAACTTTATAGTTATCTAAACAATCTGTACATGCTATTAATAATATTGAATATATAAAAAACACTTCTCTTCTCTGTCTACATGGCATCTCTAGGTTCTGTCATTCAGAAACATGGCTTTTCATACCACTGCTATGCTGATGACACTCAACTCTACCTCTCATTCCATCCTGATGATCCGATGATATAGCTGCTCGCATCTCAGCTTGTCTAACAGACATTTCTTGCTGGATGAAGGACCATCACCTTCAACTTAACCTGGTTAAGACAGAACTGCTTGTGGTTCCATCAAACCCATCGTTTCATCACAATTTCACCATCCAGTTAGGCACATCAACCATAACTCCTTCAAAAACAGCCAGAAACCTTGGAGTTATGATTGATGATCAGCTGACTTTCTCAGACCACATTGCTAAAACTGCCCGGTTCTGCAGATTTGCTTTATTCAACATCAAGAAGATCAGGCCCTTTCTTTCGGAACATGCTTCACAACTCCTTGTTCAAGCTCTTGTTCTGTCCAGTCTGGACTATTGCAATGCTCTCTTGGCAGGTCTTCCAGCCACTTCTATCAAACCTCTCAAATTAATCCAGAACGCGGCAGCAAGATTAATTTGTAATGAGCCGAAAAGAATGCATGTCACACCTCTGTTTGTCAGTTTGCACTGGCTACCAGTAGCTGCTCGCATAAAATTCAAGGCGTTAATGTTCGCCTACAAAACCACCACTGGCTCTGCACCCATTTACCTAAATTCATTACTTCCGAGTTATGTGCCCTCTAGAAGCTTGCGTTCTGCAAGTGAACAGTGCTTTATTGTCCATAGCCATCTTCAATACATACAGTACAACACATACATACAGTATATATTTTGAAAATATTTACATGTATACACATTTATATATTTATATTCTTATATTTTATATAAATATATTTAATATATAGACATAACATCTTTTTCTTAAATATATTCATATATGCGTTTGTATTTATATATACATAATAAATATACACACATATATTATGTAAACAAAAACTTTTATTTTGGATGCGATTAATCGTAATTAATCGTTCGACAGCTCTAATATATATATATATATATATATATATATATATGTATATATATATACTGTCTAATAGAACTATAATTTCAATGTGAAACTAAAACCACCAGTCCTAAAAAATAAAAAAAACAGGATTTTGTAACTAAGTACTAGCATATTACACTTACTATTTCTGCCATAAAAAGATATATTAAAAATAAAAAAATAAGAATAGTTTCAAATTTAGCAACTGTCATTATGAATGGCTCATTGAATCACTGACTCACTGGATTATTTCAAAAACGCCAAATCATTCAAAAACAAACTCCACTGTATTGATCAGAGGTGCAATGAATGACAAAATAGAACAAAATGTATTTTATTGTGTTTTAAATATGTAACTTAATATTGACCCAGCTCTATAATATACTAACTGTATTCAGCTTGGCTTAAACACTGTTAGAAAATGTTTAATATTAGTATTAGAACTGATACTGACAGAACTAATTCTATAACTGATCAAATATGTTTAACTTTATAATCTAGTATAAGTTTAGGTATTTAGTTTTTGTAGTATCATAACATTGATCAGTCAGAAGCCTTTCTAGTGACTCCAGACTTATCAGAATACGACTGAAAACGTTGTGTATGCGATAACAACATGCAAATGTATTCACCAGCTCTGACACAGAAACTAGATCACATTCCCTGTTTTGGTTTGTGTGTGAAGATGCAATGTGTGTGTGAGGCAAAAAGACAGACCGAGCGGAAGACAGGTTTTTCAGAGCAGCTGTTGTGTCGGATTTCAACATTCTGCAACTCGCCGTCTCTAAAGACTCTGCCCTATTTTCACAGAAGAAACACCTAAAAGAAAGTAGAAAGCGCAGTTACACGCAACAAACCATGAACATCTATTTTAATCAACATCTATTTGTCCTGCTGATCCATGAGACTAGCAAAAGCTTCCTTAAGCAGTCAAGGACAAGATCTTCAATGGGTTTATACATCATGCGCCACTGATACATCTGAGAATAACTGTCACAAAACGGTTCTTGCCGCATAGCAGCAGCATGTTTGTTCACTGTGTGATTCAACTAACAAACTATTCCTCAACATCGTTCAAAATTGCTCATGTATGTTCAAACATCCATAACATCCATATAAATGTGATTTGTAAAATACGTAAAATAAGTAAACACAAAATCAATGCTGCCATATTTTTCATTAGCACACTGTATGAGTTGCGCAAATGTTCTCGTACTGGAATGTGTATCAGTTTTTTGGACCACAAATGCTCAAATGCTGATTTGTAAAATACGAAAAACACAAAATAAATGTTGCGTTTTTTTTTTAATAAATACTGTAAGAGTTATGCCGGGTTCAGACTACGCGATATTTTTGTCGGTCACGATAGTCACTGTGTCAGATTTCACGATTTTGACTCCTAAAATCTTGTCGTGGCATGGACAAGAAACATGTCAGACTACACGTTGCTTCCCGACCATTCATCGTGTGCCATCTTTAACGATGCGTGTGATGTCATCGAGAAGGCAGAACTAGTGACTGACTTCCGAAAACAAGAGTGTAAACATTGCTGATGTGCTTCCGCTATAGTTTGCCAGCATTTTTCTTTCTTTGTTCTGTCGTGGTTGTAAGGGAAACAGGTCAATAATTTAGCTCAAAGGGAATCATTTAAGATTTTAAAGGGAACTCCACCATTAATATGCAAGGGAATTAGGACAGAATCACTGTTTTACGGCAGATCACTGAGACGGCCAGCGATTCAGTGAACGAGCCGTATGACATCAATTCTGCAATGGATATCTATATCCAAAATATAGTGAAAACACTATTAATTAGCACATGTAACAAGATCGGCAGATTAAGACATTAACTTGTGAGCACAAAACACAAGATACTTCTCTTTTCAATATAAATAAGGCTTTATTGGATAAATCTAAGACATATAAACTAATCTAACACATGGACCAAATCTTAGATTGTCTGATTCGGTCTGATATCCTACATGGTAGTCCCTCGATGACACATCATACAGGCCGGAGTACTGTTGCCATAGCTCCACGAACCTTTCCTCCATCTCATAATTCCACCTAGCAGCACCATCATCTCTCTTTCGTTTTGCCATGTTTGAAACCTGTGTATGAAAGAGCTTCTGTGCTGCTATTGGTCAACATCACCAATGTGACAGAACTCGTCGTGGCCGATGGGAAAAACAATTAAACATGCTAGTCTTTCTGTCGTGATGTCGTGAAGCATCGCAGACGCGAAATCGGTTGTCGTCCACTATGACACACTACATGTGCTGAAACGATGGAATCTTGCATTCCGAAGCCCACTGTCGTTTACAAATCCCCACGACACCCTACGTGAAGCAAATCGTGGCAAAATCGGGCTAAAATCGTGTAGTCTGAACCGGGCATTATGCAAATTGTCTTGTATGTTTTCGTAACATTCATAACCTGCAAGAATGAGTGTTTATCAGCTTTTTTTGAATCACATATGCTCAAATGCTGATTTGTAAAATACGAAAAACATAAAATCAATGTTGCGTTTTTTCACGATACTGTATAGGCCTAAGTTACGCAAATGTACTTGTATGTTCTCGTAACATTCATAACCTGCAAAAATTAGTGTTTATCTGTTTTTTTGAGTCACATATGCTCAAAGTGACTTGTAAAATACGAAAGTAAACAAAATAAATGTTACGATTTTTTTCATTAGCACACTGTATGAGTTATACAAAACTGTAATGAAAAATATCGCAACTGATTTTGTACCTACTTTTATATTTTACAAGTCACTTTGAGCATATGTAGCTCAAAAAAACCTACCAAACACCCATTCTTGCAGGTTATGAATGTTACGAGAACATACAAGTAAATTTGCATAACTTATGCCTATACAGTATTGTGAAAAAACGCAACATATGTCACATATGCTCAAAGTAACTTGTAAAATACGAAAGTAAACAAAATAAATGTTACGATTTTTTTCATAAGCACACTGTATGAGTTATGCAAATCTTCTCATATGTCTTCCCAAATCAAACATTTATAACCTACTGAAATGTGTATCAGCTTTTTTTGAATCACATATGCTCAAATGCTGATTTGTAAAATACGAAAAACATAAAATCAATGTTTTTTCACAATACTGTATAGGCCTATGTTACGCAAATTTACTTACTGTATATGTTCTCGTAAAATTCATAACCTGCAATAATGGGTGTTTGGTAGGTTTTTTTGAGCTACATATGCTCAAAGTGACTTGTAAAATATAAAAGTAGGTACAAAATCAGTTGCGATATTTTTCATTACAGTTTTGTACGAGTTACGCAAATCTTCTCATATGTTCTGGTATATCAAACGTTCATACCCTACTGGAATGTTTATCAACTTTTTTGAGCCACATATGCACAAAATCAGTGTTGCAATATTTTTCATTACAGTGTGAGTATACTTACATAAATTAGTTAAGTTATAAGCAAAAGTTATTGATAGTGGGTTTTTTTGCACAAAATTGCCTTCTGTGATGTGCCTATGAAATATAATTCCATTCAAAGCATTCACCCATGACAGACTGAAGCTGCATTACCCACTGTAATCCTTTATTCACATGATGCGTCATTGTGATCCTACGGTTTTACAAGCTTCATGATTTTCATGATCGGCTCTGGCCACAGTATCAGCACTCCTTGTAGAAGCTGCTGACTTCACATATCAGCATAAATATGACTTCCTAATGAGCAAGGAATGGTTTCAGCTTTCCACAGATACACAAGTCTCTGTAAATCCTTGCCTGTTACCCAAGATGCACTGCATGTGGTACAACTAAAACCCCTGCAGTTTGTTGTAAATTAAGATGCAGATGTTGTCCCCGAGACAACGTGTGTGGTTTTTTTGAGTGTAAACTTCTAGTGTGTCCAATGGGATTCTATAGGACAATGAATGACTGCATGGTTTATGGATTTATTGACTGTCAATGTGTTTCTTGAAATCGGCTGGCGCGAGACGTCTAAAAGTGGATGAATTTGGTGGAGTGGATTTAACTAAAAGGAAGAGAATTTATATTTAGGAACTGCTAAATCTTTCATCTCATGCCGCAGCAGCTCCGTTATTCATTTTTAACGGTGTTCCTGAGGGACAGAGAGAGTGTGTGTTTGTATTTGAGTAATGATTTCTGCCATTTGAATGGGTGTGCAAACTTTAGCTTAAGACTAACACTGGTTATTTAAGAATGAATATTACAGTCTTCTGGCAAAGTCGACGTTGCAACACCACCTTAATTCAGTCATCCCAACGAACAAATATTGTTTCCCAATTCATGGTTACAAAACTAGAACCTAAAGAGTATATTCTTGGAATTGGTTCCCCAAAAATAACCAAAGTGGAACCATACGCTAATGTTAGGGGAGCATTCCATGTTTGCTGGGATACTGCACCACAAAAAAAATAGTACCTAAAGAGAACATTCTTAGAACATTTGGAACCATATGCTAATGTAATGGAATGTTCTGTGATTGCTGTGTTTTGCACCAAAAAAAAAACAAAAACAAAAAAAAACCTTAAGAGAACATTTGGAATTGGTTCCAAAATAAGTAACCAAACCGTAAAAATACTCTAATGTTAGAGGAGCATTCTGTGTTTGCTGGGATATTTCTGCACTACTAAAGATAGAACCTAAAGAGAACATTCTTATAATATTTGGAATTGGTTCCCCAAAACGTAACCAAACCTGAACCATATGTTAATGATAGTGGAACGTTCTGTATTTTCTGGGATACTTCTGCACTACTAAAAAATAGAACCTAAAGAGAACATTCTTAGAACATTTGGAATTGGTTCCCCAAAACGTAACCAAACCTGAACCATATGCGAACATTAGCACTCTGTGTTTGCATCCCAAAAACAAACAACAACAACAACAACAACAAAAAAACCTAAAAAGAACATTCTTAAAACATTTGGAATTAGTTCACAAAAAGTAACCAAACCGGAACCACATGTTAATTTTAGAGTAACGTTCTGTGTTTGCTGGGATGTTTCTGCACTACAAAAAATTAACCTAAAGATAACATTCTTAGAAAATTTTTAATTGGTTCCCCCCTAAAAAATAACTAAACTGGAACCATATGTTAATGTTAAGGGAACGTTCTGTTTGCTGGTATGTTTTTGCACTACTAAAGATGAAACCTAAAGAGACATTCTTAGAACATTTGGAGTTGGTTCCCCCAAAAGTAACCTAAACCAGAAATATATGCTAACATAAAAAAAAAAAACCCTAAAAAGAACATTCTTAGAACGCTTGGAATTATTTCAAAAAAGTATCCAAACAGGAACCACATGTTAATTTTAGAGTAACATTCTGTGTTTGCTGGGATGCCTCTGCATTACAAAAAATAATAGAAGATTTTGAGTTCTTCTGTCATTCTTAGAAGATTTGGAATTGTTTTTCCCAAAAAATAGAATCATACACTAATCAGAATCATACAATAACATTAGCAGAATATTCTGTGTTTGCTTGGATACTACTGCACAAATAACCTAAAGAGAACATTTTAGAACATTTGGAATTGGATCTCCAAAAAGAACTAAACCAGAACCATATGCTAACATTAGTGGAATGTTCTGTATTTGCTGGAATAGTTCTACACTACAAAAATAGAACCTAAAAAGAACATTAATAGAAAATTTGGAGTTTGTTCCCCCCAAAAATATGTTTACACTATACTGTACCATGCTATACTCTAAATTACAATTCTTTAACATACTGTAGTGTATTCTATGTTGCTGCACTGTACAATCAATTGCACATGTAAACTAGATGCACAAACTGTCCTGAAATGCAGATCTGAGTACTTTGAGAATTTGGCTGACCCTGTAGATTTGGATGGAATATCTCTGATCGCTCATCCAGTCTCAGGATAAAGGATTCAGGTGCATTAGAGGTCAATATAAGGTCGATAACTGGACACGAGCCACACTACTGTTTGAGTAGCTCAGTCACACCATGTGCTGACATCACAGTGTGAAGAGATGAAATCTGATCCAGGCCACTTTACTTGCTGGAAATCATTCAAACACAGTTTTACAGCATATATATAATGTTTAGATATATATCTGAGACAAACACTTATCAAAATCAATATTAACAATGTATACTTGCTGAATGCAGGAGTGGATGGTGACTGGATACAGGCTGTGAAAAGTAAATAGGAATTAAACTTCACATTAATTCATAACATTTCCATTGCCAGTATAACATAATGTTAAAGGAATTATCTGTTTGTCCGAATAATTAAGTTTATATTTTTTTCATTGTAAATTGTATTTATTTTACTGTGAATGAAATCTTAAAAAAAAAAACTAATGGACTTTTAATAGTAAATTGTATTTATTTATTTAAAAACATTAAAGTTTGTCTGTATGTATATATTTGTTTAAATAAGCAAAAAAAAAATTAAATTAACGCTTCACATTTAAAGTTTGTCCAACTAAGGAACTATCTTTTGAATTTATTTATTTATTTATAACAATAGTTTGCAAAATTAAACACTTTACATTTACAGTTCTTCCAACTTATGAACTCTCATTTATGTATTTATTTATTATTTTTTAAATAAAATATATATATTTTTTAAAAATTAAACACTACATATTTAAAGTTTGTCCAACTAATTAACTGTTTTAAAGGTAAATATTAAATAAAGAAAGAAATAAAGAAATAATATATAATAAAGGGAGTATAAAATATATTTGAAAAATATACACTTCACAATTTAAGTTTGTCCAACTAATTTAACTATTTTTTTAAATGGTAAAAACTATTAAAACATTTTAAGTTGAAATCATTTTCATTTGAACTAATTTTTCCTCATTCCTTTTGCAGCTGTTTCTATAATGCGGCATAGTGCATCAGCGTTTGGGTTTGCTGTAAGTATGCGAACACTTCATATAATTAAATTGTTATTATTTCATAGTTTTTAACGTTTTAATGCTTCACTTTATCATTGTTGTCCATTCGTTTGCAGTTTGATGCCACTCTGGACGTCCTGTCCTCCATAATCGTGCTTTGGCGATACAGTAACGTGGCGGCCATCCATTCAGCACACAGAGAATACATGTAAGTACACGTGATCCTTCCTCCATTAAAGCAAACGTGGGGGGCGCAGTATAGTTTGTGCTCGGGCTGGGATACTGGGTAGTGTCAGTAGCCAATTAGATGTTGTTTCTTGGCAACAGGGAGAGCAGAAGGTCAGACTGATCTTTCAAGGTAATGATGTTGAAATTTTGACATGCTCCTCAGCTGAAGGAGAACATTAATGTGCGTTTTGTGGTCAAACGAGATGTGCAAGTAATTATCCAAACAACCTGTGGTCATTAAAATTATCATGTTTTCAGATGTGCTGTATCTTTAAGACAAAATTAACGTAATTTACCTTAAGGTTAAAGCGGGTTAACGTTTCCTAAAGACCACCAGCTTTGATGGATGGAGGCCAGGCAGACAGACAGACTCTCCTGTCCCACAGGAAGTGGCCTCGCTCTGGGTTTCATGTCTAAAGAGTGTCCTTAGACAGTCTCTCTCTGTGTTCGGCATCCTTTATCGGCTGAGGGACAGAGTAGAGATGGCAAAAGGGCGGGAGGGCTTTGTGAACAGAAAGAAAAAAGAGGAAGCAGAGAAAAAGAGACACAGGACAAAGGCAGAAGTGTGTAGAAAGTACAGTACAGACATGCACATGTGATGACTCGGTTTGCAATGCACCATGAAGCCGTGGGCCGCTGCGGGTCACTAGGGGAACCTGCCGGGATGCGGATCGCCATGGAGCGAGATGACATATCTACGGGACTGCAGACTCATAAACATTATAATGATGTACCACAGCAGTTTTTAAAGAAAATTTGAGTGCAAAAATCTGTATGATGCTACACAAGATTTTGCTAGGTGGTTGTTAGTTTGTGCTGAGCGATTCTTTTAGAGTGGTTATGTAGTTGGTGTACTGATTGGTTGCTAGGGCGTTGCTAGGTAGATGTCGGTGTGTTTTGCATGGTTTGTAGGGTATTGCTCCAGTAGATGGTTGCTAGGGTGATGCTATTAATATCACATAGGGTGGTCTTAATATCACGATGGCGATGCAGACGGCAGCCTCAGTGTTTGGCTCTCCAGTGTTTGTACTGTTTTTGTTAGTTTTTCCTGTTTTTGTTTCTCAAACACGATAAAAAAAACACGGTTTTACCAGGGATGAGCTGCTGAACATTCGGCAGAACACACCACACAATCTTCTACCGGATTTCGTTTATTCGAACGTTTTGCTGAACGTTGTAGCTGGCAGAGCAGCGGCGCTGATGAAGTGCTTCAGGACGCGCAGATGGGGGAAGAGAGCCGGCGTGCTCGTGAAGCTCAGGAAGTGCGGATTCAAAACGGCGCTGCCTAGCATCCATCTGGCGAATCTCCGCTCTCTGCCCAACAAAACGGACAAACTTCTTCTGCTCTCCCGGACAAATAAGGATTTTTCACACTCTGCTGCTCTGTGTTTCACGGAAACCTGGCTGAATGACGCCATTCCGGACAGCGTGCTACAACTGCCCAGCTTTCAGCTGTTTAGAGCAGACTGCGACGCAGAATCAACGGGGAAATCGCGCGACGGCGGGACATGTTTTTACATCAACGAAAGGTGGTGTACAGATGTTACAGCGTTAAAGAAGATGTGCTGTTCCGATCTAGAAGCGCTTTTCATTAACTGTAAGCCGTTCTATTCGCCGCGGGAGTTTCACTCGTTCATTCTCGTGAGTATTTACATTCCTCCGCAAACGCACTTGAGCTCAGCTTTACAGAAACTCGCTGATCAGATCACAGAGACAGAGCAACAACACCCGGACTCTGTTTTAATTATTCTCGGGGACTTTAATAAAGCAAATCTTTCCCGTGAACTGCCAAAATACAGACAGCATATTACATGTCCCACCAGAGACAGTAGTATACTGGACCATTGTTACTCCACAATAAAGGATGCATATCGCTCGGTCCCCAGAGCAGCTGTAGGACTCTCTGACCACTGCCTGGTTCATCTTATACCGACTTACAGGCATAAACTTAAATCTGCTCCAAACAACCTGTGGTCATTAAAATTATCATGTTTTCAGATGTGCTGTATCTTTAAGACAAAATTAACGTAATTTACCTTAAGGTTAAAGCGGGTTAACGTTTCCTAAAGACCACCAGCTTTGATGGATGGAGGCCAGGCAGACAGACAGACTCTCCTGTCCCACAGGAAGTGGCCTCGCTCTGGGTTTCATGTCTAAAGAGTGTCCTTAGACAGTCTCTCTCTGTGTTCGGCATCCTTTATCGGCTGAGGGACAGAGTAGAGATGGCAAAAGGGCGGGAGGGCTTTGTGAACAGAAAGAAAAAAGAGGAAGCAGAGAAAAAGAGACACAGGACAAAGGCAGAAGTGTGTAGAAAGTACAGTACAGACATGCACATGTGATGACTCGGTTTGCAATGCACCATGAAGCCGTGGGCCGCTGCGGGTCACTAGGGGAACCTGCCGGGATGCGGATCGCCATGGAGCGAGATGACATATCTACGGGACTGCAGACTCATAAACATTATAATGATGTACCACAGCAGTTTTTAAAGAAAATTTGAGTGCAAAAATCTGTATGATGCTACACAAGATTTTGCTAGGTGGTTGTTAGTTTGTGCTGAGCGATTCTTTTAGAGTGGTTATGTAGTTGGTGTACTGATTGGTTGCTAGGGCGTTGCTAGGTAGATGTCGGTGTGTTTTGCATGGTTTGTAGGGTATTGCTCCAGTAGATGGTTGCTAGGGTGATGCTATTAATATCACATAGGGTGGTCTTAATATCACGATGGCGATGCAGACGGCAGCCTCAGTGTTTGGCTCTCCAGTGTTTGTACTGTTTTTGTTAGTTTTTCCTGTTTTTGTTTCTCAAACACGATAAAAAAAACACGGTTTTACCAGGGATGAGCTGCTGAACATTCGGCAGAACACACCACACAATCTTCTACCGGATTTCGTTTATTCGAACGTTTTGCTGAACGTTGTAGCTGGCAGAGCAGCGGCGCTGATCAAGCGCTTCAGGACGCGCAGATGGGGGAAGAGAGCCGGCGTGCTCGTGAAGCTCAGGAAGTGCGGATTCAAAACGGCGCTGCCTAGCATCCATCTGGCGAATCTCCGCTCTCTGCCCAACAAAACGGACAAACTTCTTCTGCTCTCCCGGACAAATAAGGATTTTTCACACTCTGCTGCTCTGTGTTTCACGGAAACCTGGCTGAATGACGCCATTCCGGACAGCGTGCTACAACTGCCCAGCTTTCAGCTGTTTAGAGCAGACTGCGACGCAGAATCAACGGGGAAATCGCGCGACGGCGGGACATGTTTTTACATCAACGAAAGGTGGTGTACAGATGTTACAGCGTTAAAGAAGATGTCGTGTTCCGATCTAGAAGCGCTTTTCATTAACTGTAAGCCGTTCTATTCGCCGCGGGAGTTTCACTCGTTCATTCTCGTGAGTATTTACATTCCTCCGCAAACGCACTTGAGCTCAGCTTTACAGAAACTCGCTGATCAGATCACAGAGACAGAGCAACAACACCCGGACTCTGTTTTAATTATTCTCGGGGACTTTAATAAAGCAAATCTTTCCCATGAACTGCCAAAATACAGACAGCATGTTACATGTCCCACCAGAGACAGTAATATACTGGACCATTGTTACTCCACCATAAAGGATGCATATCGCTTGGTCCCCAGAGCAGCTGTAGGACTCTCTGACCACTGCCTGGTTCATCTTATACCGACTTACAGGCATAAACTTAAATCTGCAAAATCTGTAGTAAAGTCTATAAAGAGATGGACCAACGAAACAGAGCAGGCATTACAAGCCTGTTTCGACTGCACTGATTGGAGTGTTTTTGTAGCTGCCACCAACGATCTGGATGAGCTCATGGAATCTGTAACATCTTATATCAGTTTCTGTGAAGACATGTGCATCCCTACCAGGACTCATTTAACATTCAACAATGATAAGTCATGGTTTACAGCAAAACTTTGTCATCTTCGTCAGGCCAAAGAGGACTCCTACAAAAGGGGAGACAGAATCTTGTACAATCAGGCCAGAAACACACTGAATAAGTAGATTAGAGTGGCCAAGAGGAACTACGCTAAAAAGCTAGAACACCAGTTTTCTGGCAATGAGCCTGCATCAGTGTGGAAAGGCCTGAAAGACATCACCAATTACAAGACACCATCCCCCAGGACTGAGGCCAATCAACAACTTGCTGAAGACCTGAATGAGTTTTACTGTTGATTTGAAACTCCCAGTCTAACACCCCACACCCGCTCTGAACATCTCTCCACACAACCATCAACACCTCCTGCAACC
>NW_015505266.1:1538236-1555459 GCF_001515645.1 Sinocyclocheilus grahami | reverse complement strand
GGACTTAATGACTACAGACCTGTGGCCCTAACGTCTGTGGTCATGAAGACATTTGAGAGGTTGGTGTTGGCTTATCTGAAGGACATTACTGGACCCTTACTTGACCCCCTGCAGTTTTCTTACAGAGCATACAGGTCCGTGGATGATGCAGTCAACATGGGACTGCACTTCATCCTGCAACATCTGGACAAAACAGGGACTTATGTGAGGATCACATTCACTTTCAACACCATCATCCCAACACTCCTCCAGACCAAACTAACCCAGCTCTCTGTCCCTAGCTCTATCTGTCAATGGATCACCAGCTTTCTGACAGATAGGCAACAGCTAGTGAGAATTGGCAAATTCACATCCAACAGCCGCACCACCAGCACTGGCGCCCCTCAGGGTTGCGTCCTCTCCCCACTGCTCTTCTCCCTCTACACCAATGACTGCACCTCTAAAGACCCCTCTGTCAAGCTCCTGAAGTTTGCAGATGACACTACAGTCATCTGTCTCATCAAGGACGGAGACGAGTCTGCTTACAGACAGGAGGTTAAAGAGCTGGCTGTCTGGTGTAGCCTTAACAACCTGGAGTTGAACACCCTCAAAACAGTGGAGATGATCGTGGACTTCAGGAGGAACCCCCCTGCACTCCCCCCACTCACCATCATGGACAGCACTGTGACTGCAGTGGAGTCATTCAGATTCCTGGGCACCACCATCTCTCAGGACCTGAAGTGGGACACTCACATTGACTCCACTGTTATAAATGTATTCTTTTTTTGTGGTTTATATTTATGCATGTGTATTCACATCTTATTTTTATTATCTGTATGTTGTTGTTGTCTCCGTGTACTGGAAGCTTGTGACACTATAACAAATTCCTTGTATGTGCAAACATACTTGGCAATAAAGCTCTTTCTGATTCTGATTCTGATTTCTGATTCTGATTCTGATTATGTTTCTAGGGCATTGATACAGTAGGTCGTTGCTAAGGTGTTCTGAGTGGTTGCTAGAGTGATACTATTATGTTCTGAGTGGTTTTTGGGGCATTGCTACAGCAGGTGGTTGCTAGTGTGTTGTGAGTGGTTGCTAGGGTGATGCTATTATTTTCTGCATGGTTTCTATGGCGTTGCTACACTATATTGTTGATAGGGTGTTCTGAGTGGTTGCTAGGGTGATGCTATTATGTTCAGCATGTTTTCTAGGGAATTGCTACACTAGGTGGTTGCTAGGACATTTTGAGTGGTTACTATGGTGATGCTATCAAGTTCTGCATTTTTAGGTAATTGCTACAGTAGGTGGTTGCTAAGTTGTTCTGAGTAGTTGCTAGGGTGATGCTATTATGTTCTGCATGGTTTCTAGGGAATTGCCTATATGGTTACTAAGGCGTTCTGAGTGGTTCCTAGGTGGTTGCTAGTGTGTTCTGTAGGGCATTGCTAGGCATTTGCTCTGAGTGGTTCTTAGGGAGTTTCTATGCGGTTACTAAAGTGTTCTGAGTGGTTGCTAGGGCATTGCTTGGTAGATGTCAGTGCATAGTTCTGCATTGTTTCTAGGGCATTGCTAGGGTGTTTCTGTGTCGTTACTAAGGTGTTGTGAGTGGTTGCTAGGACATTGTTAGGTGGATGTTAGTGTGTTTTGTGTGATTGCTGGGGCATTGCTAGGTAGATGTCAGTGTGCTCTGTGTGATTGCTAGGGCATTGCTAGGTGGATGTTAGTGTGTGTTCTGCATGGTTTCAAGAGCATTGCTAAGTGGTTGCTAGGGCACTGCGAGATGGATGTTAATGTTTTCTGCAAGGTGGTTTCTAGGGCATTGCTAGGCATTTGCTAGGTTACTCTGAGTGGTTCTTAGGGAGTTTCTATGTGATTACTAAAGTTTTCTGAGTGGTTGCTAGAGCATTGCTAGGTGGTTGTTAATGTGTTCTGGGAGGTTACTAAAGTGCTCTGAGTAGTTGGTGGTTGTTAGTGTGTTCTAAGTGGTTGCTAGGATGTTTCTATGCAGTTAATAGGGGTAACTAGGACAATGCTATGGTATCGCTATAGGGTTACTCACTAAAGTACTCTGAGTAGTTAGAATGTTGAGTGTTGCTAGGTGGTTAGTTTGTTCTGAATGCTAGAACAATGCTGGGGTTTTCTAAGGGGTTGCTAGGAAGTTTCTGTGCAGTTACTAGGGTGTGGTTGCTAGGACAGAGCAGAGGTGTAAAGAGTACCTAAAAACCATACTTGAGTAAAATTACAGATACCTTACAGTGAAAATTACTCCACTACACGTTACAAGTCACCAATTCCAAAACAACTTGAGTAAAAGCCTTAGAGTATCTGATTTTAACAGTACTTAAAAGGGTTAGTTCACCCAAAACTAACCCGTATCGTATCGTATCGGGCTTTGTAAGCTCAGTCCGTTAAGTCTGTGTTTTGGTTAGTGATTAATTAATCAAACCAAACAAACACATACACAGAGCTATAGTCTCAGCAAATCAAATTAAAATGAAATTAAGACATGCAGATTAATTTAATCCAGTTTCTCTCATAAAATCAGGCCAAGAAGGAACTCCGCTGATGCTTTGGTGCTGGGTTTGATAGTCGACTGAATTTAATATTTAGTGTGTTCAAAATATTTTTATCAAAGCGAACATTAAAAATTAAATCTATATTGAATCTTAAAAGTTGTGATTGTTTCAGACTTGCGTTTTGTTAGAAAGCTAAAATATATTTATTCTTTCAGGTTCTGATGGACAACCAACATGCTGTTTGCAAGTTAACTGCTAATTTGTAGTGTGTGTTTTTTAAAGAATGCTGCTGGTAAGTATTCCTTGTTCAGGTAAACACTAGGCTCTTTTGACTTGGTCAAGCAGGCAACTAGCAACTCCCTAGCAACCCCTTAGAACACCTCAACATTGTTCCAGCAACCATTCAGATCACACTATCCACCTAGCAACACTACTTAAGTAACCCCATAGCAAAGAGGTGTAATGTATTGGAGTAAATGTAATTAGTTACTTTACATGAGTATCTTTTTGGATACTTTGTAGTTGTACTGAGTATCAAAGATATTAGCAACTTTTACTCTCTACTTCACTACATTATTGAATGAGTATCTGTACTCTTTACTCCACTACATTTTAAATGAGTGTTGCAGTTACACATTACATGTTGCATGGAACTAGCTTTTTCTGCAGCAGTTTATTTCTGCTACAAAAGACATGATACTGCCTATTACAGGTCACTGAAAGTACTGCATCTTGTGCATTTTGCCCTTACTCACCCAGACTTTTCAACAAGGCTGCTTTACGTGAATGCGAGTTCCTTAGCAAATATTTGTGAATCACAGGTGTTATATATGAGAAAGAGGACATGACTGCAGCTGGCAATGAGGCCCAAACCAGCACATCCAGTGCAAGAAGGCTTCGGCTTTTTAATTTTACTTGAACATTATTTGATTTATCCATTATACTGAAGAGAACTTTTTGAAGGATATTGTTTTTTTTTGTTTGTTTGTTTTTTTATTTTGAGGTGTTCAGTTTTATTTTGGTTTAGAAAATAAACGTGATTGCTCTCCTCACAAATCAACTCTTTCTTGTATTTGTTACATGTTCTCTGTGCCCCGCCCTGGACTTTTATGTCACTTCCTGTCTCCGGGGGTGTTTGTAGTCAGTTTGTAGTCCGTTTGTTCATTGGTTCCCCTTGATTAGTTTCCTCAGGTGTGTCTTATCTTGTTAAGGCCTGTTCACATCAAGCACGATAACTATAAAGATAACGATAAAAATATAGTTATAAAAAATTTTCTCAATATTAAAGAATATAAGAGTCCACACCACAGCTATAACGATAATGGCACAGAGAAATTATATCGTTGGAATCATTTTCAGAACAATTTTTTTCCAGCTATTGAACAATAAAAACATTGACAGCCAATCAGAATCAATCCTGCTATCACGAGTTTGAGAATTTAAAGCGACAGACGAGTGTACGCTTAGAATAATCAGACGATATTATCATCCGCTGGTGTGGACGCTAATATCGTTATCTTTATTGTTATCTTTCTTGGTGTGAATGGGGCTTTAAGCTTTTTAGCCCCCTGTGTTTATATATAGCCCTAGTGTTTCTTTAGTTCCTTGTGAGTTGTTGAATGTAGGCCTAATGGTTGTCTGTTTGCCAGTCATTCTGTTCCTTGTTCCCTTTGGTTTTTGGCTTATTGTTTGTTCTAGTTTTTCCATTAAATACCTGCACATAGATTCTTGCCTCTGCCATTTTCCCCAGCTTCTCCACAACATTACAGTTTTCACTGGCAAATCTCTTTGACTAGTGCATTTTTTGTAGCCTATATTTAGTATAAGTAAAATACTTAAAGGGATAGTTCACCCAACAATGAAAATTCAGTCATTAATTACTCACCCTCATATCGTTCTAAACCCGTAAGACCTCCGTTCGTCTTCAGAACACAAATTAAGATGTTTTTGATGAATTCTGAGAGCTCTCTGACCCTCCCATAGACAGCAATGTAATTACCACGCGGATACGTTTATCTACGTTGTTTACGCTTTGATGAACAATGTATCCACGTGATGCAGCTGACACAGAATAGCATCCTCTGTTTACGTTCAGTGGATATTCTCCAAAATGGCACCAGGGTGACGTGGAGGAGACGAATTGTTGAATAAAGTCATTATTTTTGTTTTCTTTGTGTATAAAAAGTATTCTCGTAGCTTCGTAAAATTACGGTTGAACCCCTGTTGTCACATGGATTATTTTACTGATCTTCTTGCTACGTTTCTGGACCTTGATCATGGTAATTGCATTGCACAAGATGCAGTACTTTCAGTGACCTGTAATAGGCAGTATCATGTCTTTTGTAGCAGAAATAAACTGCTGCAGAAAAAGCTATTTCCATGCAAAATGTAATGTGTAACTGCAACACTCATTTAAAATGTAGTGGAGTAAAGAGTACAGATACTCATTCAATAATGTAGTGAAGTAGAGAGTAAAAGTTGCTAATATCTTTGATACTCAGTACAACTACAAAGTATCCAAAAAGATACTCATGTAAAGTAACTAATTACATTTACTCCAATACATTACACCTCTTTGCTATGGGGTTACTTAAGTAGTGTTGCTAGGTGGATAGTGTGTTCTGAATGGTTGCTGGAACAATGTTGAGGTGTTCTAAGGGGTTGCTAGGGAGTTGCTAGTTGCCTGCTTGACCAAGTCAAAAGAGCCTAGTGTTTACCTGAACAAGGAATACTTACCAGCAGCATTCTTTAAAAAAAACACACTACAAATTAGCAGTTAACTTGCAAACAGCATGTTGGTTGTCCATCAGAACCTGAAAGAATAAATATATTTTAGCTTTCTAACAAAACGCAAGTCTGAAACAATCACAACTTTTAAGATTCAATATTTGAATTTTTAATTTTTAATGTTCGCTTTGATGAAAATATTTTGAACACACTAAATATTAAATTCAGTCGACTATCAAACCCAGCACCAAAACATCTCTCCAGCATCAGCGGAGTTCCTTCTTGGCCTGATTTTATGAGAGAAACTGGATTAAATTAATCTGCATGTCTTAATTTAATTTTAATTTGATCTCCTGAGACTATAGCTCTGTGTGTGTGTTTGTTTGGTTTGATTAATTAATCACTAACCAAAACACAGACTTAACGGACTGAGCTTAAAAAGCCCGATACGATCCACGTGTGAGAAACAGAGCAGAACAGCCCTAAAACTTCACCAGATTTCACCCAACTACCCCTGCAGCAGAGTAAATAGTGGAACAGATGCGCTCGCCTATTAACCAGGCTTAATTAGACAACTACAGCCCTCACCGCTTTCATTTATAATCGCAGGGCTTGACAGGCCTAATAAGATCAAGGTACTAAAGTGAGAAGAAGCTTCAGAGTCGTGTTTTATTAACTGATTCAGACAAAGGAGGGGAATTAGAGCATGAACTAAATAAAGCATCAGTTGAATTGATGCTGTGGTTTACTCAGTGTACCTGTGTGTGTGTTTTCCAGAGCGTGTGTCATCCTCGGGGTTGTGTTCATCTTGTCGGCCATCACTATCCTGGTCAAAGCCATCCATGACCTCGCCACAAAACTGCAACCAGAAGTGGTAAGAAAACACATAATTCTGTATCTTATTTGGTTAATTAATTTGTTCATTCACTGACTTGATTTAGTTGATTTATCAATTGCATTGGTTGATTGATTATTTCAGTTGTTGATGCATTTGTTTGTTCATTCACTCACTAAGCCAGGGGTGTCCAAACTCGGTCCTGGAGGGCCAGTGTCCTGAAGAGTTTAGCTCCAACCCCAAGTAAACACACCTGAACCAGCTAATCAAGCACCCCTGCACTAAGCAAACAAATGAATCATTGAATCAGAATCAGAATCAGAAGAGCTGTATTACCAAGTATGTTTACACAAAAAAGGGAATTTGACTTGACAACAGGAGCTTCCAGTGCAGAAGAAAGTACAGACATAGTGCAGGATGTAATGCAGTCCCATGTTGACTGCATTGTCCATAGACCTTTTTGCTCTGTAGGCAAACTGAAGAGGATCCAGCAAGGGTCCAGTGATGTCCTTCAGGTAGGCCAGGACCAGTCGCTAAAATGACTTCATGACCACAGACGTGAGAGTGGTTTTGGGTTTTTTGGGGACCGGAATGATGGTGGAGCGTTTGAAGCAGCAGGGAAATTCACACAGCTCCAGTGATCTGTTGAAGATCTGTGTGAAGATGGGGACCAGTTGGTCAGTGCAGACTTTTAAATAGGCAGGTGAAACACCGTCTGGGCCTGAAGCTTTCTTAGATTTCGGCTTCCTGAATACCCGGTTCACATTCCCTACACAGACCTTAAGTGCAGGTTGAATGATTTTTTTTTTTGCCACTCTGATTTCCTTTGTTAGTCTGTTGCTGGCCTGGTTATACAAGATTTTATCCCCACTTCTGTAAGCATCCTCTTTGGCATGACAAAGCTGTTTGAGTTTCCCAGTAAACCATGGTTTATCATTATTGAATGATAAGAATGTCTTGGTGGGGAGACACATATCCTCATAGAAACTGATATATGAAGTTACAGCTTGTCCAGATCGGTGGCAGCAGAGTCGAAGCAGTCTTGTAAATCCCGCTCTGCTTCATTAATCCATCTTTTAAGAGTCCTTAAAACAGGTTTAGCTGATTTCAGTTTCTGCCTGTAGGTCCGTATAATAAGAACCATATTCATTGAATTGGTTGAACAAACAAACAAATCATTGGTTGGATTGGTTGATTGATTGTTCCTCTGTTGATTTATCCATTCATTTGTTTGTTTATTCACTCATTCACTAACTTATTCATTGTAGTGGTTGATTCATCAGTTTGTTTGTTATTTATTCACTCACTGATTCCTTCATTGGATTGGTTGATTGATTGTTCCAGTGGTTGGGTTAGGGTTAGAACCCTAACCCAATGAACTGATTAATTCATTGGATTGGTCGATTGGTTGTATCAGTTGCTGATTCCTTCGTTCGTTCAATCGTTCAGTGATTGATTAATTAATTTGTTTGTTCATTCACTCACTCAATGATTTATTCATTGTAGTGGTTGATTCATTCATTCATTCATTCGTTTGTTTGTTTGTTTGATCATTAACTGATTCATTCATTGGATTGGTTGATTAGTTGTTCCAGTGGTTGATTCATTTGTTTGTTTAGTCCTTCAGTGATTTTTTTCATTAATTTGTTCGTTTGTTCAATTACTCATTCACTGATTTATTCATTGTATTGGTTGATGTCTTTGTTCGTTTAATCACTAACTGATTCATTCATTAGTTTGGTTGATTGGTTTTTCCGATGGCTGATTCATTCATTCATTTGTTTGTTCATTAAATCACGGATTTATTTATGCATTAGTTGATTGATTGTTCCAGTGGTTGATTCATTAATTTGTTCGTTTGTTTATTCACTAATTGATTGATTCATTGGATTGGTTGTTCCAGTGGCTGATTCATTTGTTTGTTTGTTTTTGTTCGTTCATTCACTCTCTGATTTATTCATTGCATTGGCTGAATGATTGTTCCATTGATTCACTCACTCACTGGTTGATCCACTTGCTGATTCATTCATACGATTAGTTGACTGGTTGATTCATTCACTTGTTCAATCATTCACAGATTGATTCACTAATTCATCAGATTAGTTAACTGATTCACTGATTGATTGTCGTGACCAACTGTTATTTTGTTTTCTAAGCTGATTCGATTCTGTCATTTTCTAAATATATTTCTGTTTATTTGCTCTAAGCATTCATACTCCCCTATCTTATTTCCCCGCTGTCTTTTTATTGACTGTAAACTCAAGAGAGTCTGTCAGGTGAAGGACACCACATGCAAACACAACACTTCATCTTTTCATGTCGCTGGTTGTGTGAGTTTTCCCTCGGCTGGAACTAACGGCGCCTGCTAAACAGCAGAAGTGTAAAGCTGAATGAACACGACAAAGACAAGGTGTGAAGTCACGGACGAGATTAGAATAGTCTGATATCACTGTTGCCAGGCAACATGAAGAGGGGAAATAGTTTCCCCTAAACCAGTTACCCCTCCACTATCACTCACTCTCTCTCTCAATCTAGCTCTCCATCCGTCTTCCTGTGATGAAATGAGACACCGAGACACACAATGAGGACTTCACTGCTACTGTACATTCTTTAAAGGAAAGGAAATAACCCTCTTTTCAATCAAGAACCAACCAAACAAAGCTCATTATGAACTTTGTTTACGAGTCTTACTACTAGTTTAAAACTAGTTCACACTAGCTCAAAAAACATTCTACGATGAGCTAAAAACTAAAATTTAAATGATGAAATTACAAAAACTAAAAAGAGTTTCTACAATGACGTCAATGACCTAAAATAAAAAAAACATTGACAATAACATAACAAAAGCTAAAAAAACGTTATATGACGACATAAAAACTAAAAAAAAAATTATACAATGACCTAAGATATAAGAGAGTTTCTACAATGAAAACAAAACCTAAAAAACATTCTACTGTGGCCTAAAAACTAAAAAAAAAGTTTCTATGATGAGATAGCGAAAGCAAAAAACTTCTACAATGACCTACAATTTAAGTTGTTTGTACGATGACATAACAAAAACTAAAAAACATTCTACGATGACCTAAAAACTAAAAAAAAAAATCTATGATGGCATAACAAAAATAAAAAAAAGTTTTTACAATGCCCTAAAATAAAAAAAGTTTCTACAATGACATAACAAAAACAAAAAATTCTACAATGACATACAATTGAAAAAAAACCTCACGATGACATAACCAAAACTAAAAAAAATTCTAATATGACCTAAACTTTTGAAGAAATTATACGATGCCATAAGGAAAATGAAAAAAAAAATCTATGATGACCTTAAGACAAAATATTTTCTACAATGACATAACAAAAATTAAAAAAAGCTTCTACGATGACAGTGACAACTAGAAAAGGTTATAAGATGGCATAAGAACGAAAAAGGTTTCTACAATGACATAAGAAATACATTTCTACAATGATAAAAAAAGGTTCTATTATGACGTAATGCAGGGGTCGGCAAGAAAGTTTGGCATCAGGCCAAAAACAAATTTCGCCGCTAGATGTCGGGCCAAAACATAGTCAAAGGATAATTTAAGAAATTAATTGATGAAAAATGCAACTAGAATTGCCTCTGACAGACTGTTACAGTGTCTTTTGTAACTGGTAGTGAGCTGTTACTCTGTGTTAAACCCTATAGGAGGACATTTGTTAACAGAAAGCCACATTTGTGTGGTGGTGTCCGGCAAAGTATGTGAGCGGAGTGGAGCATCAACAATTTCCCCTCCTCCATGCTCTGAGCATTTAATAATCACTCCGCTCTGGGTTCACCATTTCCCGCTCCCGCTCCACTCCTCGCAGAAACACCGCTCTGCGGCCAAAGCATTTCAGTATGTTTGAAATATCACAGTTCTGTTCATAACGTATATAAAAAAATAAAATAACAGCAGAGTTTCAAAGTGTCTTTTTAGAACATAGTGTTCAAAATTTTTCCTACCACATGAATAACATGGTTGTCAGCATTAAAAGGTATAATTGCTGCTTTTTGCGGTGCAACTTTTGTTTGTGATGAAATAACAGTACGTTTTCATCAGTAATTTTACCTACGGATGCACTTCTTACAGATTTCTGCTAATTTGAAATCGGATAGGCCTACAGCTGAAGTAGCACTGTAAGATTACATTTGTTTGAATGCATTATTGAGAGAGCGATTGCGTGTGAATAAGTGTTGTAGTACTTGTTTAAATCATGCTTTCAGCTGAAAATATTCATTATCTAGAAAGAACAAACAAATTCCTTGAGAACTATAACTTCCCGTTTCATGTCCATTGCCGTCATCATAGCTTCACATTCTTTCTCGTATTTACCTTCTCTATCAAGCTAGCTAAATATGTTTAACATGTGAATTCTTGCTAAATATGCAGTTATTTTACGGGCTGTTGACATGAATTGTACTCGTGATGGAGCGGTGGTGGAGCGCTCTTGGAGCGAGTGAAAACCACGCTCCGACTTTTAAAAAATCCGCTCCTCGCTCCAGTCAAAATCACACCGCTCCACTCCACACTCCGCTCACATATTCTGATTGAGTAACTGTTGCTGTCATGACAGATCTATTTCAGAACCAGCCGCTATCAAAATAATCTGGCTGCGGGCCAGTTTTGGCCCACGGGCCGCCTGTTGCCGACCACTGACATAATGGATATTTAATGTTCTATTAGGAAATAATAGGAACTAAAAAAAGGTTCTGTGATGACATAATGGGAAATAAAGGTTCTCTTATGGCATCATGTGAACTCAAAAACTCATGGGAACTTAAAATGGTCATGAACTGCCTTTGTTTATTATTTTGTACTGTTCTCTGAGGTCCACTTATAATGTTATAAAGATTTTTACACCAAAAACATCATAATTTAGAAGGAATAGACTATTTTCTGTCCTGTTTTTAACCCCCCTCATCAGAACGCTCTTGTTTGATTAGGTGTGGCAGATTGTAGAATCAGAAGTAAACGCCCACTGCTATGATTGGCCAACAGTTATGTATGTTTGACAGAGTACGTTCCTCATAGATGGAAGCTGCTGTGATTTAGGTCAAAAACACATGAATAACAACTCAATACATATCAAACAATCTGTAAGAAGAGACAAAGCAATAGGGACCACGTAATGAAAACAGTCACACTTGTGTTGCGACGTTACCATTACTGTCGGATCCAATATAGTCAGCACAGCAATCTTTCTGAAAATCCCGAGTCGAATTGTGCCTTGTTTGTAAACAATTCTGCAGTATATGAAGTGAACAAAGGACCAAGTTCTTACTGACGTGGTTTGGATCTTCATTAAAAATAAAGTTCATTCACTCTTTCCTAACGTTGGGATCAAAAGGAAGGCAATGCAAACATTGTTTTTCCACAACTTGGCACTAAACAGCATCTTGTTGTATTCAGAGCCATCTTTATCATTTGGTTTCTCTCTCGTAAACACTACATGTGCGAATTGGTGGTCGGGGCTAAACAGGCAGCCATGTCAAAGCAGGCATTGATCTTTTTCTGCAGAGGCGGTGCTTATCCACACTATTACCTCATAGTAAAGCTGTCATTTTGGCAGACTGCCTTCATTATAAGCTGTTTTTAGACTAACGAGAAAGTTTTTGAGTTCTGTTTTTATTGTACAATGACCTTTTTATGTCAAAAGAAATTTTGGTTTCTCAGTTCCATGACCTCTTTAAGAAGGTCCTATTATAAAAAAAGTCATTAGACTGTAAACCTTTTAGAAACTTTATTTGTAAGAGCGTAGCGAACAAAATTAGGGTGTAACAGAGAAGACGATAACCAGATGAGAGATACAGAAGAAATAGAGACAGAGAGAGAAAGAGTCAGTGCTGATGTTTTAATCAGGGCTCTGGCTTCTCTCTGGAGGATTCCTGTTCCTGTCTCAGCGTGTAAAGCTGGGTTTTGGTGCATACAAGTGCCGCCTAAAAATAGATCCAATATTTCTCCCTCCCTTCATCTGCTGCTGATGTCAGAAACACTTCCCCCCCTTATTTTCTCTCTCTTCTTTTTTTTTCTCACATTCTCTCTCTCATGCACTTTCGTTCTCTCATGAAATGTTAATAGGCTGGTCTGAACAAGGTTTTTGAAATGGACTGCCCCCCTTTCGCAACCCCATGCGTGTGTTTCTGAGAAAGATCAACTGTTTTTCTGGTGCTATAAAATCAATATGACAGTCCTCCGCTGAATACCTGTAATAGTCCCATTTGCACCATTTGCACTTCCTGTCGTAAACCTGCTAGATTAAAACAACTGACACAAAAATACAGCCCTAAATAATGATGTTTACGTAATTTTATGGTCCTGTGGTCGAAACTACAATTATAAAAGACACAGCTGTAAAAAAATTATGATAGCCCAACTGCTACCAATTCCCTGTCTGAGATGAGCTGGATGATCAGAGATGTTTCAGAGAGAGACGTTGTGGGATGTTTGTGGGCAGGCAGACAGCGTTTGTGATAAATGCAAGGGCATGAGGTTGTTTTTAACTCTTCAGGGAGGGTTAGAGTTGTTCGACACCGTCCGCGAGACACAAACCTCATTGTTTTCTGCTTTCTTCACCTGCCTGACATCAAGATTGATGAGCTTCTCTCACCAGAAGATCCATCATAGTGTTTTATGTGGTGGGAACAGATGATGCATTGACTGACCGTTTGTGTGTGTGTGTATTTGTGTGTTTGTGTTGGACGTTATGTTTGATGGTGGGAACCTTGCAGTGTTGCATTTTTTTCACGTCTGCAAGGCCAGCGCACAATTTTAATTATTCTGTTCGGGCTGAGAAGGCACTTCGCAACCCAATTCATCTTTTTTTCGCATCCTTTCATTGTCTCTTTCACCTCTGCGCTCCTTATTTCCATTCATATTGCTTTCTTTTGAACATATCCATAGATACTTCTTGTACTAGATTTGCAGTATGCATACTATACTTATTTACATGCGTGTAATACACAGATTTGGAGTTGTTCGGAATACTAGCGGACTATTTACTGCATAGCACGCAGTATATACTGTATACTGAAATATTATGTATTATGCAGCGACATACAATACACAATAGTAAACTACATCATCACAAGACCTCATTACTTCAGCAAGTGTGTAGTATGAAAATTTGTATATGCACAGGATATCTCTAAACATGCACTTGTAACATGACTGCAATGAGGTCATGTGACAATTTAGTATGCTACTGTTGCAAACTGCATACTGTTTTTATAAATAGGAAACAGTATAGTATTCCATTCTGAACATAGCCTAACTTTGGCTGTCTTTGAAATATTAGCTATCTACTGTACATACTGTGCAATATATACTGAAATAGAATGTATTATGCAGCAATAGATGCTTCAAATATTAGTATGCTACACAACTGTCAAAAAAACTTTTTACTGTGCATGTTTACAAAAGCAAGTGTGAAGTATGCACATTTTTGCATGCATACCAGGAAACATTAACTTAATGAGGTTATGGGATAATTTAGTATGCTACAGTTTGAAATGTTTAATGTTGCACTCTTTTTGCTTTATCTTTTAATGTTTTAATCTTTTTAATGGGAAACAGTACAATAGTAATGTAGTACTTTTTTGTGTGTATAGAATATGACAACAATTAAGTATGCTATTGTTTGAAATGTTTACTGTTGCATACTGAAACACAGTATGCTAGTATTTCTTTCTGAATATAGCCCATCACATCACATGTTTGGAATACTAGCATGCTACTAACTGCATAAAGCACAGTATATACTATATAATGAATATATTATGCGGCGTCAAAAATTCCATTACTGTGTATGTTTACTTCAGCAAGTGTACGGTATGCAAATTTTTGTATGCATACTTGGAAACGAGGTCATAATAATGAGGTCATATGACAACAATTTAGTATGCTACTAATTAAAACACTTCTGCTGCATTCTGAATACTGTTTTTGAATAGTCAGCAGTATGATAGTATTCTATTCTGAGCATACTTTATGTCTAGAATGCTAGCATACTACTTACTGCATACCCCACAATATATATTGTATACTGAAACAGTATTGATTACGCAGCGATATAAATTTCAGTAGTTTGTCAAAAAACATTATTGTGCATGTTTACTTCAAGTGTGCAGTATGCATTTTTTCTATGCATGTGATAATTTAACATGCTATAGTTTGAAATATTTACTGTTGCATACTGTGTACTATTTCACACTTAGAAAAACAAGAAACAATATAATAGTATGCTGATATTCCATTCTGCTAGCATACTACACTCTGCATACTAGACAGTATATACTGTATTTATGCAATAAGAAACATAAACAATAAACTTCATTACCTTGCATGTTTACTTCGTGTGCAGTATGCAAATTTTTATATGTAAACATGGAAACAGTTCATGAGGTCATGTGACAATTTAATATGCTACTAACTGAAACACTCCTGCTGCATACTGAATACAGTTTTTTTTAAGAGGAAGCAGTATGCTAGTATTCTGTTCTGAACATACTTTGACTGTCTGGAATGCTAGCATACTACTTACTGCATACTCCACAATATATACTGTATACTGAAACAATATTTATTATGCAGCGATATAAATTTCACTAGTTTGTCAAAAAAATTTGCATGTTTACTTCAGCAAGTGTGTAGTATGCATTTTTTCTATGCATGGACTGTGATAATTTAGCATGCTACAGTTTTAAATGTTTACTGTTGCATATGGTGTACTGTTTTGCACTTAAAAACAAAAAACAAAACAAGAAACAATATAATACTATGCTGGTATTCCATTCCGCTAGCATACTACACACTGCATACCAGACAGTATGTACTGTATTTATGCAATAAGAAACATTTCAAACAATAAACCTCATTACCTTGCATGTTTGCTTCAACAAGTTTACTACACTTCATAAGGGTCATGTGACAATTATTTAGTATGCTACAGTTAGAAATGCAGCAGTAACACTTCAAACAGTACATGCTACATTGTCAATAAACATTACCTGGCATGTTCACTTCAGCAAGTGCATAGTATGCTTTTTACGCATAAAATAATGAAATTTGTATGTATGAAATAATGTTCTACAGTTTGAAATGCTTAATGCTGCATACGGTTTCAAAATATTATTGTTTAGTACACTAATATGACATTACACTTACATACTTCGTACTAAATTCTAGACTGTATTTATGCAGTGTATACTATATTTATGATGTGCTTCAAACAACAGTTACATTATATCAGAAAACATCAAAACATTAACTTCAGCGAGTGCACAGCATACATAGTATATACTGCAGAAACAGTAAGAGTAGTATGATAGTATGTTATTTAGAATATAACATGACTCATTATTTGATCAAAATAGACATTTATACACAAAATTGAAAGCAAAATACTATATTAAACACACTGTAATGAGTTTTGTGACAACTGTGTAGCATACTACTAGTTGAAACTTTTACAGTTGCCTATTTACAAATAATAAGCAGTATACAGTATATATCTCAGAGTTTGTTATTCTAATCAGTATGGATTCAGGGTCATCATCAGTATGAATTGCTGTTGAATAAAACAGTGCAGTTGACTGTTATGAACGTTGTGTCGCGCTCAGTATGATAACGTCTCTCTCTCTCTCTTCCTCCAGGATGACTTCCTGTACAGCGTCTCAGTTATCAGCGGGATTGTGTGTGCTATTCTGTCCGTCTGTAAGTTCATGCTGGGGAAAGTCCTCACTAGCAGGGCCCTCATCACCGACGGTACGTTTCCCCGGAAACCCAACGGGTTACCATGGTGATGGCCAGCCTGATTTATTATTCACAGTGCCGTCGCAATGTGTCTGGTCTTATTTCACCTTAGCCCCTCCCTTTTTGACTTCCCACCAGCTGGAAGCAACAGAATTCCACACGTGAATTATATTTAATAAACCAATTCCATCGAATCCCAAAAAGAATATTATTTTCAAAACACTACCACTTAAGATGTCCTAAGTTTGTTACAAAAATAAATGCACCCACTGTCATTCCAATTCGTTTCCTATCTATAAAATGATGTTGATGAAGAAATGTTTAGCAGAATGTGCTTTTTTTAAATGAAAGATGGAAAGATAGTCAAGCTCCAAAAATGACAACAAATATTGTTTTCAAATAGTAGAGGCTACTTTTATGCTGGTTTTAGGGTGTTTTCATTTGTTAATTTGAAAGAAACTTAAAAAAAAACCTGAAAAAGAAAATACAACAGACGAGTAGATAGACGGATGAGCAGATGGAGGGTGCAGAGACAGACATATATAGAGACACATACGCACAGATGGATACTCGTACACACACACACACACACACACACACACACACGGATAAAATTAAATCATGTGGCTTATTGAGAAGAGGTGTACTAGAGCTTTTCTAACTGACCAAACTTGTGATTTTTGTAATCTAAATCACATTGAAAATAAATGAATGAATGAATTCAAATAAATAAATAAGTGGTGTAAGATTTACATGCAATTTCTGAGTGAAAATAGTTTCAAATAACTACAAAGAAACGGCAAGTAGAATTTAATATGAAATCATGTTTTAATTAGTAAGTTTAGCTAAAAGGTTAAAAAGTTAGTTTAACTAAAATATATATTTCTGATGTCTCATGTTTAGTAAGTTTTGCTAAAAAAGTTAAAAAGAACATTCTGATGCCTTGTTTAATTTTAAGTAGTAAGTTTTGTTTAATTAGTAAGTTTTAGTTAAGTTTGATTAAAATATACAGTGGTGTGAAAAAGTTTTTGCCCCCTTCCTGTTTTTTGTTTTTTTTGCATATTTGTCACACTTAAAAGATTCAGATCATCAAACAAATTTAAATATTACACAAAGATAATGCAAGTAAATACAAAATGCAGTTTTTAAATGATGATTTCATTTATTAAGGGAAAAAAGCTGTCCAAACCTACGTGGCCCTACGTGAAAAATTATTTGCCCCCTCCTGTTAAATCATGAAAGAACTGCAAGTAACCACATTATTTTAGAAAGCAGAGTTAAATTTCACTAGCCACACGCAGGCCTGATTACTGCCAGACCTGTTGAATCAAGAAATCACTTAAATAGAACCTGTCTGACAAAGTGAAGCATGCTTAAAGAGCAACACATCATGCCG
>NW_015505266.1:1494814-1534534 GCF_001515645.1 Sinocyclocheilus grahami | reverse complement strand
CCATAATTGATGGAACCATGAATTCTGCACTCTATCAGAAAATCCTGAAGGAGAATGTCCGGCCATCAGTTTGTGACCTCAAGCTCAAGCGCACTTGGGTTATGCAGCAGGACAATGATCCCAAACACACCAGCAAGTCCACCTCTGAATGGCTCAAGAAAAACTAAATTAAGGTTTTGGAGTGGCCAAATCAAAGTCCGGACTTAAATCCGATTGAGATGCTTAAACAGTCCATTCATGCTCGAAAACCCTCCAATGTGGCTGAATTAAAACAATTCTGCAAAGAAGAGTGGGCCAAAATTCCTCCACAGCGATGTGAAAGACTCATTGCCAGTTATCGCAAACACTTGATTGCAGTTGTTGCTGCAAAGCGTGGCACAACCAGTTATTAGATTTAGGGGGCAATTACCTTTTCACGTAGGGCCAGGCAGGTTTGGACAGCTTTTTTCCCTTAATAAAAGAAATCATCATTTAAAAACTGCATTTTTCATTTACTTGCATTATCTTTGTGTAATATTTAAATTTGTTTGATGATCTGAATCTTTTAAGTGTGACAAATATGCAAAAAATAAAAAAAACAGGAAGGGGGCAAAAACCTTTTCACACCACTGTATATATATATATTATACCTTGTGTTTAGCTAAAAATGTAAATAGTTGAGTTAATGAATCAGCAAGTTTAGCTAAAAAGTTAAAAGGTTTCACTAAAAAGGCATTAACTGCATACCAAATGACGCACTATACACTATGCACTTATACACTATGTACTTATGCACTACGTACTCAACCATGTAGTGTATGAATTTTATAAGGTTATTTTTTTTTCATTTATAACCTGAGTCTGATAGTCCCTCCCGACAGTTGAGTGCAAGTGTCCAACATTCCACACTTCGTTTTTTCAGTTATTTAAGTGCATCATCCGGGTATTTAAAGTGCACTTTTTCCTTTTGGAATTTTCAGTGTGAACGCACTGTTTATACTACAGAACGTCATAGAATAGTGCATAAGCATGATAAGTACAGACCTATTGTTTTCCAAGTCGTATGTTTAATTGTACATTTAGCTAAAAAGTTTAGCTATTACTCATCTAAAACTTTTAAATGGCAATTTCTGTGTGGGAATCGTTTCAAATAACTACAAAGAAATGGCAAGTAGAATTAATGTTGAAATGTAATTTTGAGGTAGAAAACTGAACTATTTTCTTGTAAAACATACTGCAATAATCTTTATTCATACACTTAAGTGTGCACACTTAAACCTTAATTGTAGCAAACAGTGCAAAGTATTTTGACATGTTTAAATGGAATTCATGAATATTTGTCACACATGGCCTAACAGTAATCGCTGTGTACACCAAGTGTTCCAGTAGCACAAACACACACCCATCGTCAATGAGCCAATCGCACGCGAGATAAACCATGTGTGAAACTCACCAACTGTCCAAACATCTACTGCTGCTGCAGCTAGTTAACATGCAATTACTGATCATCTCAAACACAATGATTTATCATCTGTAAAGATAAAAAACATTTTTGTCTTTAAAAAAACTTAGATTATCCTAAAAAGAACATTTTTGATGTTTCATTTTTAATTAGTATGTTTAGTTAAAGGTAAAAGGTTTAGCTAATACACACACACACACACACAATGTGTGTGTGTGTGTTTGTGTTTATCTCATGTTATTTAGTATGTTTACCTACAAATTCTAATTAAAACACATTTTTTTTGGTCTATCATGTGTAGCTAAATGTATAAGTGTAGCTAGTAAGTTTAGTTAAAAATTGTATTACCTTTAGCTAAAAATAAATTTTTTGATGCCTTTAATTAGTAAGTTTAGTTTAGTAACTAAAATATATATTTTTGATGTCTCATGTTTAGTGAGTTTAACTAAAAAGGTTAAAATGTTGAGCTAATATAGTACATTTTTGATGTCTTATGTTTAATTAGTAAGTTTAGCCAAAAACTGTTAATCTAAAAAAAAACATTTTTTTAATGTCTTATGTTTAATAAGTTTAGCTATAAAAATTTTAAAAAGTTAAGCTAAAAAAATAAAATTTTTGAGGCCTTCTCTAATTAGTAAGTTTAGTTTAACTAGAATATATATTTTTGATGTCCCATGTCTAGTAAGTTTAGCTAAAAAGGTTAAAATATTGAGCTAATAAAGAGCATTTTTGATGTCTTGTATATTCAGCTAAAATAAGTTAGGGTAAAACCATATTTAATGCCTTGTTTAATTAGTAATTTTGTTTTAAAAAATTGTAAATAAAAATGAATTTTGTGATTAGCTAAAAATGAAGAAAACTAAAAAAATTGCATTTTTATATCTTATGTTAAATTAATAAGTTTTAGCTAAAATGTTCAAATGTTTTTAATGTCTTATGTTTAATTAGTAAGTTTAGCTAAAAACGTCTTTTTTACAAGTAAAAAGAGAATGTTTTTGATGCCTCGTGTTTAATTGGCAAATTCAGCTCTAAGAAAAAATCGAAAAGATTAACTAAAAAAAAAAACTCACTGTTATCATAATTTAATCATCCCCACGTCGTTCCAAACCCGTATGACTTTCTTTTTTTCTGTGTAACACAAAAGTAGACGTTTAGCAGAATGTTCACGCTGCTCTTTCCGATGTTTTTTTACATTTACATAATTACTCATTTGCAGGTTTTAACTCTCTAGTCGGCGCCGTCATGGGATTCTCCATCCTCATCAGCGCCGAGGTGTTCAAACACGAACCTAAAGTCTGGTACCTGGACGGGACTATCGGGGTTCTGATTGGACTGATCATTCTCGCCTACGGAGTCAAGTAAGAGTCCAAAACCTAAAAACTAGACGACAACAACAACCACAACAAACCAAATAAAATCTCATTCAAAATATTAGCAAAAACGGTAATGGTACTAAAATAACACTGACTTAAATAAGTTTTTTTGCAAAGTAGCGTGTTTATTAAAGGTCTTAGCATAGCACGAAGCTGTTTAACAAACAGTCGTTTAATAACGTCGTACATTCTTGAGGGATTCCAGGCGTGACTCTGTTTGTCTTTGGTGCAGATGTAAATACGCTGGAGGCTTTAGCTAGGGCTTCTGAAAGGGATGCTAATTATGTAGTTTTGTTGGTTAAATAGCACATGATGCTCGCTAATATAATTGCAAGTAATTACTATAACATCACTAGCCTAGAGACTGTAATTAACATTTGACTCATTGTAATGGAAATGAAGACGTAGCATGCACATACGACAAAGATTGTATGCAAAGCTCATCGTCATCTGGCAGATTTCCCACTGCTAATCGAACGCTGAAAGACTTGTTGACAGAACTGAAGCTGAAATGTAAATCTATAAGCTGTATACTCCACCGGCTGTCTCTCTTTCCCAAAAGCACACAAGCAGAGGTCGTTTAGTTTGAAGTGACAGGTCTCGTCCTTCAGAGGTTAGGAAGTTCGGAGCTGCACATGCTGAGTTCAGCCTCGTCATTGTTTCATACTAAGCCAAGAAATACACTTTTTACTTTTTTTTATAGTTACTGTAACTAAAATAATTAGGCCTAAATGTAAGATTTGTGTGTTTGAATTGCATATCAAATTTACATCCATTTGGATTACTCTGTTTTAATATAAACAAACTAATAAACTGTCATACTTAAATTAACCAGGTCAGATTTCTGTTAACTGAATGTGTTTTAAATACAGAATAACCAGGTTTATATTTATCATCAATAAATCCAATTAGTTTCAATCTCATACATTTATATATTGCTTCTACATCTTGCCATATTTTAGCCATTTTTAACTGAATAAATGTTTTCATAATTAAATGGTCTAAGCAATTTGAAAGAATGCATTGTAAAAAATATAATTATTTAAATAAAATCAAATACGTGCAAACATGTATAAATTATGCCATGATTTTTTATTTCTGAGTGCAGAAATCTTACCTGTTTGATTGGCAAATATGCATCATATTAAGTTTTTTATAGTTTTTTAACTATAAAATTTTTTTTTTTTAAACTATTTACGTTACGTTTTTTATTAAACTGTATAATCCAAATGAATGGACAGTTTAGATGCAATTCAAATAAATAAATCTTAAATTTAAGCCTATTTATTTATTTAGAGTGGAAATATTATTATTTTTTTAATTTGCTTCGGAATTAACAGGATCCAGATGCTGCAAACCAGATTCGAACCTGTGTTAGAACATATGCATAATTACTACTTTTTAAATTCAAACGGAGAATTCAATTAAATTTCACAATAGAAAAGTCAAATATATGATAGAAAATAAAATATAAATCACTTTGAACATGCACAAATTGAAGTTATGTCAAAATAATTTTACTAAATGTTCTAATGGATGTTATTTTAGTTTTGATTGAGATAATATTATAGTTTTTTTAATTATTTTTATTCAATTTTATTTTTGTATTTCCATTTTAATTTTATTTTTAGTTGAAGTTTTAGTAATCATGCCGTTTTAAAAAATATATGTCTCTACAGTTTTTATAAATTTTTATATCAGTTTTTTTTTTTTTTTTTTTTAATGAATGAATACAAGAAATAGTTCTTTGGCAACTAGCTGAAATAAAATATTTTTATACATTTTTTTTACATTTGATTTTATTTCATGTTTATATGTTTTTTGTTTTACTTGACTTTAATAATCCTGTAAATTGAAGAGGTATTAAAATTGTGTTTTTGTAGACAATAAATTTTTTTTTCCCCAAGTAAAAAAGTTTTTAAGATAAAGCAACTTTGTTAAAACGACCTTTTTTATTGTTAAAACATGCCATCTCATTTTCTACCTTAAAGGGTTACTCCACCCCAAAATGAAAATTTTGTCATTAATCACTTACCCTCATGCCGTTTCAAACCCGAAAAAGCTTTGTTCGTCTTCGGGAACACAATTTAAGATATTTTGGATGAAAACCGGGAGGTTGTGACTGTCCCATTGACTGCCAAGTAAATAACACTGTCAAGACCCAGAAAATTATGAAAGACATCGTTAGAATAGTCCATCTGCCATCAGTGGTTCAACCGTAACGTTATGAAGCGACGAGAATACTGTTTGTACGTGAAGAAAACAAAAATAACGACTTTATTCAACAATTCATCTCCTCTGTGTCTCTCCGCATCACTGTAGTGCCATTTTGGAGAATATCTGCTGAACGCAAGCAGCGCACGCTATTCTGTGTCAGCCGTGACACACGGATGCTCTGTTTTTGTTCAAATCAAAGCGTAAATACACGTAGAAAACGTATCCTTGTGTCACGGCTGACACAGAATAGTGTACGCTGCTTGCGTTCAGCAGATATTCTCCAAAATGGCACTACAGTGATGCGGAGAGACACAGAGGAGATGAATTGTTGAATAAAGTCGTTATTTTTGTTTTCTTCACGTACAAACAGTATTCTCATCGCTTCATAACGTTACGGTGGAACCACTGATGGCAGATGGACTATTCTAACGATGTCTTTCATACTTTTCTGGGTCTTGACAGTGTTATTTACTTGGCAGTCAATGGGACAGTCACAACCTCCCGGTTTTCATCCAAAATATCTTAAATTGGGTTCCCGAAGACGAACGAAGCTTTTACGGGTTTGGAACAACATGAGGGTAAGTGATTAATGACAAAATTTAAATTTTGGGGTGGAGTAACCCTTTAATAACTGCTCCATGTTGTCCATTCAGTTTTTGAGAGCAGTGACAGAAAATTGACAATAAAGACATTTATAATGTTACAAACGATTTCTATTTCAAATAGATGCTGTTCATATTACGGTTTTAACTGTATTTGTGACCAAATAAATGCTACTCTGGTGAGAAAAAGAAACTTCTAGTCAAAAACCCAACCCCGACCCAAGCGCTTTCCACTGAATTTTTTTGCCATTATGATTCCATACCTTGAATCGGGCAAGATAGTCTCCAATGACGCTTTGTTGCCAGATATCCTGAGCTGTTTTGGGCGTTTCTGGTAGTTTCCCTTTGTCCTCTTTGCTCTGTTTTTCAGACTCTGCCTTCAGCGTCATCTCCAGGTTTTTATACTTTTCCTACAAGAAAGATTACAGAAGTTGAATACAATTGAATTGGCTAACACAGTAACAGAAGGATCTGAACATCTCTGGGTCACTGAAGTGTCATGATTACCTTCTTCTTGTCAGAAAGCTCATTCCACATGCGGGCCAGTAGTCTTGTGAGCTCCATGTCAGAAAGATCAGGCTTTTCCTGTTGAAGTTTTGGGCGCTTCTCCTCAGAGAAAATAAACATAGCAGAGACAGGAGGCTTGGGCTTCTCTGTACTGGACTGTTGGGATAAAAAAAAAGAAGAGGAAACGGGAATTAAAGAAGTGAAGTTTTAGTGACTAAAGCTCACTTAAATACTAATCCTTTACAAAATTTTCATTTTGGGGTGAACCCGTTAACTTTAACTTATATATTTAACTATAATATTTTGTTAATATAGCGACATATGCACTAAATACCTGACCTCTAAAGTAGCTAGTTTTTAGTTTTTTCTTACGCTTTTCTTTCTTTCTCCGTCAGGTTGTTAAAGGACATGGTGCCCCGCCTCAGGCAGACGAGACATTACGAGCGCTTCGAGTAGCGATTCTGATTCTGGAAGACTCAACACACACAGAAACACTCATGTGGAGATTCTCCTGAGAGGAAAACACAACTTAACACACAACACACACACTTTACCTGCCTCAGAGCAAACGCAGCCACAAACTCCCCCTGTAAATATGGATCTGAAAGGGAAAACTAAGAATTAAATATATAAAATGAGTATAATCGTATCGTTTGAGATGGAAATGAGCTAAGATACATTTCAGAATGTATATAATCTGATACTGAAAACCAAGATTCATCGCGTTGAGTAATATTATGGGTATCCATATAATGGGTGAGAGACATTTTTAGGTATGATTTGTGCAGGTTATTACAAATATAAATGTCCAGGTTAGGAGGGAAGAGGTTTATCAGGTAAACTTAAGATTGCCATTTTTGTCTAGTTTGTTTAAGTTCCTATTTAATTGAGTAGTTCTTTAGTAAAAACGTTTGTTGCATCTGTGCATGTGGAGATTCTCCTGAGAGGAAAACACAACTTAACACACAACACACACACTTTACCTGCCTCAGAGCAAACGCAGCCACAAACTCCCCCTGTAAATATGGATCTGAAAGGGAAAACGTCTCAGGTTACTTATGTAACCATGGTTCCCTGAGTAGGGAACGAGACACTGCGTCCTCTAGGGGTCGCTATGGGGAACGCCTCGTCGTGACCCGTGTCTGAAGCATACATTGCAAACGCAGCCACAAACTCCCCCTGTAAATATGGATCTGAAAGGGAAAACTAAGAATTAAATATATAAAATGAGTATAATCGTATCGTTTGAGATGGAAATGAGCTAAGATACATTTCAGAATGTATATAATCTGATACTGAAAACCAAGATTCATCGCGTTGAGTAATATTATGGGTATCCATATAATGGGTGAGAGACATTTTTAGGTATGATTTGTGCAGGTTATTACAAATATAAATGTCCAGGTTAGGAGGGAAGAGGTTTATCAGGTAAACTTAAGATTGCCATTTTTGTCTAGTTTGTTTAAGTTCCTATTTAATTGAGTAGTTCTTTAGTAAAAACGTTTGTTGCATCTGTGAAAACCTGTAAAATTTTTACATGAAAAATGAAGAAAATAGACTAAATTTTTCACAAGCACATATAATTTCAAAAGTTCTCATTTTTTAAATTTCAATACAATTTCACAGTGGAAAAGCCAAATATATGATATAAAATCAAGTATAGATCACTCTGAAAGGGTACAAATTGTTTTAATTTGCTAAAATGTCAAATTAATCATTTGAAGAGGTGCTGAAATTACATTTCAGTTGTTTTCAGAGGACCTTGTTGAAACTTTAATGTCTTTTTTCCTTGTTCAAACGTGCCATCGAATCATCTACATGAACTTTAAAGTATATTATTCAATAAACAGGGCATTTTCATATCTAATACTACTGTAACATACTCAAAACAGAACACATGACGAAACTTTCCGTACTTAAAGAGCACTAGTCTAAGTCTACAAATCAATTGCTATCATTAAACCGCTTCATTTGCTAGACCTAAATAATGTAATTATGTAATTTCATCTTTCGCACTCCATTGAAACAGTAAAGCTCTGTGAAGTTAATTTGTTATAGCTTGATCCAGCCTTGCGTAGAGCTTTTGGTGAAACTTGGCACACGAACGTTACTCGCACAGTAACAAAGCCTTAAAAACTTGACCCTTCATGATGTGAAGTTATATGTTCTTAAGTATTAGACTGTTGTAATATTTGCCACGAAATTTGGCTGTTTAAATGTGTATTTGGGAAAAGCCGAGTTTCTGAGCATTTCATGTAGCAAATATATCGTAGCTCCATGGAGCAGTTGGACGTAACTGTGACGTTACAGCCAGTCCGATCGCGTATGTGCTATTCAGTGGCAGTTCGTAGTGTGATTGTCGGTGAAAAGCAACGTTCGTGCTTTTGGAGAAGTGTATGACTTATGCTGTTTTTTCAGGTGTGTGGTCGAATTCAACGCTCTGTTCTTAATTGACGTGTTAAATACCTTGAGTCCTTGTCGGAGGGACTAGACACAAGCACACACCCCTGCAAATGGGACTTTCATTTGCACAGTTTATAAAACCACATGTAGACGTGTGTGTTTAGGACTTAAAAGAGTAGTTCACCCAAAAATGTAAATTTGCTGAGCATTTACTCACCCTCAGGCCATCCAAGATGTAGTTTGTTTCTTCATCAGAACAGATTTGGAGAAATTGAGCATCACTTTCTCATCAATCGATCCTCTGCAGTGAATGGGTGCCGTCAGAATGAGAGTCCCAACTGCTGATAAAAACATCACAATAATCCACATGTAATCCACACCACTCCAGTCCATCAGTTAACATCTTGTGAAGAGCTGCGTGTTTTCAAGAAGCGAGTCCATCATTGAAGTGTTTTAATTTCAAACCGTCACTTCTGACCAAAATCCATAATAACACTTAGTCCATAATAACTCAGAGTAGGGGTGGGCGATATACCGGTAGACACGATTAACCAGTAGAAATTTGTCAACCGGTAGAGATTGTAGACTATCATCTCTATCGCAGTTAGATGCTTAAGTGACGTTGCTGTGCTATGTGGTCACAAAAACTTTGCGTTTGCACATGTTTTTAAGCATTGTGGTTTAGAAACAAGTGGTTTTAGGCTGTTGAAAAGCAATCAGCAGCTAAAGAGAACTCATTCCGCTATATGTGCGTGCACTGTCTGAGAGTTTCTGAGCCATCATAGAGCATGGAAGTATTGAACATTTATTGAGTTCGTTTTTTTATTTTTATTAACGGTTATTGAGTTATTATTGCCGCTTTATAGCCCTTGAACAGTTAAATACACTCTGTCAAAATGCCCGTCTTTGCAAGTATCCTCGTAAACACAGTAATTTAGGTCTTAAGTGAAAGCAAACATCTGAGAAGCAGTATATTGTGTAACAGTATATTGGATCCAGGCAGCTCTTAAAGTGACAGCAGTCTAATATTCCTGCTGTCTGTCATTCATTTGTTCTACAGTAGTTTTTGTTGTATTTCTTGTAATTAATTTCTTATTCTTATTTAATCACTTACTGTTTACTTTTGTTCAGTGAGTTTGAGTTTTTCTTTTCATTTAGGCTAGTATTAGTTTTTTTTTGTTGTTATATTGACAAGTGACAAATGAAATTTCTATGGTATCAAAATTTCGATATCTATATCGCAAAAATATCTATATCGTGATATATATACACAGTATATCGATATTGAGAAATAAAATCTATAATCTATAATAATGGAAAAAATCCATGTCCTGTTGTCGTCTCGCATAAAAATTCACCTAAATATTAGTTTAGAACTGTTTTGATTTGTAAACGGTGTTTGATCTGTGCATATTTCTCTCCTGATTCAGATGAGATTTCTTTTTCACTGGAGAAAGCAATATTATGGATAGAAGACTCATATTTTAGCTGGAGTGGTGTGGATTACTTGTGGATTATTGTGATGTTTTTAGCAGCTGTTTGGACTCTCATTCTGACGGCACCCATTCACTGCAGAGCATCACAGTAACAAAGTGAGCAAGTGATGTAATGCTACATTTCTCCAAATCTGTTCTGATGAAGAAGCAAACTCATCTACGTCTTGGGTGACCTTAGGGTGAGTACATTTAAATTTTTAGGTGAACTATTCTTTTAAAACTGAGGCCCGAAAATAATATTGGGGCTATTATTTGGTTAAAGCCATTATTTACTTAAAAACTGAATTCACACCATTGTTCGAAGAACAAATGCTGACAAAAGCCGACGTAAATCGGGCTGAATGTCATAAGATACATGAATGTATATATACAACTATGTTGCTGTGGAGTACACATGTATATTTACACAGAAATGTCTGTTGTCACAGAAAAATGTTTATTTGAAAAATAAAGATATATCCTACTGATTCCTCAAAATTACTGAAAAACAAACTGTTTTCTTTTTTCCATGAACGTCTTAAAATCCATCATAATGAATGTAAATCACCCCCAAAACAAAAGAACAACTTAAAAAAAAAAACATCAGGTTTATCAGTTTACAAATGATGTGTGAATGCATTTCAGTTTCAAACAAAACAAAAGCAATTATTATTAACAGCAACGTAAACCAGAACATTGTTAACATATTGGTTCCATTTATAATTTGGGTTTCGTTCCAAATTATTTCCAATATATGAGCAGTAGTTACTAGCTAAGAATTACTGGCCATGATTTTTTTTATTCGACTAATCTAATATTTTCAATAAAATTTTGACCGTCATTATTATAAATAGCTACAGCTAAGCCGTACGAACACAAACACTTTCGAAACTGTGGCATCCTTCATACTGTAAACCAAAAGTAACGACTTTAGTCATCTAGACATATTAGTTTGATTGTGTGATTTTGCGTGTCAACAACCATTAAACATTTGGCAAGACTATTTCACGCTAAATGCCGAGCGACTCTATTTTCAGCTATTAAACTACTATTTCGGCTTCTAGCTAGCATTTCACCTCCAGCACTAGCTATTTCGTAAAGGAAAACAAACCAGACAGTTCTAGTAACCATCAGAAGGCACATCATGAAACAAGATGAAACAATTGCTTGGCTGAAGACCTTCGTTTTACATACAAACGTACAGATCTCGACATAGAGCGGAAAAGCAAACGTAAAACTATCATATAAGTTAGAATGGAAAACTAGAAGAGACCCATCTATATTTACAAATGTGCAAATGTGTACAGAAAACATCAAATGAGGTTTTTGCTGGCTTTAGAAATTAAACTGTGTTCGCAATGTTTGTCCAGGGTATTGACAATAAAGGAAATTATGTTATGATATGTTATGCTGTACTATTTTTATAATAAAATTTTACAGCTAAAACTTCAAATTTTTTGTATTTTTTAAATTGTTTTAATTAAACTACATTTTGTAGTTAAGTATTCAGTTATTTTAATTGAAATTTTACACATGGTCATTAAAGAATTTCTAATAATTTAATTAAAGGGATTCAATTCGGTCATCATTTACTAAACCTCAAATTGATCGAAACCTGTATGAGATTCTTTCTTTTGCTGAACACGAAGATATTTTGAAGAAAGTTGGTAACCAAACTGTTGATAGAAGCCACTGACTTCCATAGTCTGAAAAAAAAAATACTCAATGGGTTCCTTTAACTGTTTGGTTACTAAAATTCTTCAAAATATTCTGAAACACATCCTTTCAAGTATTAAATTAATAATAAATCTAAATGTACTGTATATTTAGTTCCGCCGCAAATAGTTTTTTTCAGACAGTACTCTGGACAAGCATGTGCGCTTATACTTAAATTAGTCTGATAAATAATATTTCCCTCTATAAAGAATTTTCTCTTCTATAAATAGTCACATAAAAATCAACAGGCAGAGATAAAGATCTGTTTACAAAATAAATTAAAAACAAACTTTAAAACAATTGTACAGTGTTGTAATATCTGGCGTCTAATCTTCGCTATAGTGCATTTTCATTCCAAAACACAAGTAACTCTAATCATTTTGACGTTTTTCGATAATCGGCAGGCAAATTCAAGAAAATAAAAACGAAAAACAAAAACCAAGGCCAATTTGTTTTTTTAACACAATATATAAAAAGAAAAAAGTATTTTATCCTAGTAATGTACACTTTGTTTTTATACCGATATATCTTTCTTTTTTTATACAAATAAAGATAAACTTTTACAGAAATATCTGTGATCGTATTGGTATTTATCTTATCCACATATAGAGCATCTGAAACCCGTGATATAGTGTTAATTCAGGTAAACTTGGCCACTTTTGCCAATTAACGCAACAGCAAAAATGTGTCCCAATTTAGTTGAATTCAGTCTACTAGTTTAATGGTTAGTTTGGTCAGTTGGTTTGCGTTCTAGTTCATACTGGCTGGTTTGCGACGTGTGTATTTCACTAAAACATCACACCTGGCAGTTGACTGGTGCGGTACTGCGATATTTAACGTGGATCGTGACCAACACCGAAAATTCCCAGTGTTAGCATGTGCTGTTATTAAACTGTTGGAAATAAACTACCATGCAGAATAAAGCAGACCGCGTGTTTACGTTTCGGCGTCTGTTATTTACATGTGAACGTGTCATTTCACGGAGCCAGTATGTGGAAAGTCCAGTTTCAGTGTAAAAGTGGAGAAATATCTTCGCAAAGTTTGTTTCCCCAACAACAAGCGCTCTCGCACACACAAATAAACACGCACTCGGTAAGAGTCTTCAAAATGGTCAAAGATGCTTTTCAGAGTCAGTCGTCAGACTTGGTCCAATGATAAAAGTCATCTTCAGAGAGAGAAGAAAAATTGGACGAAGGAAAAAAAAAACAGTAGAATGAAGAACTACGGTAATAAATGTCACTACAGTGTTTCCTCCACGCCAGCAGGGGGCAGTGTGCAGTTCTGATTCCCTGCAATCCACTTCAAGTATGTCAGCCTGAAACTAGCTCAAGTTCACGCAAAAACAAAAAATCCAGCAAAATAAATCAGTTTCTTCTCTTTCCATCCTTCTGTGTTCTTTTTCAGAGAGCTGCCACACTCTAGCGTTTTCGGTTCGTTTTTTTCGTGAGTTTATGGGAATAAAACAAGAGTTGGATTACTCTGAATTCTTTAATCGCATCACCGCGCGTTACAACACTGGCGCTGTCTGCATTGCGCTATGTAACAGTCCGGTCCTGTCCAGTTTTTGGAGTCGTATGGAGTTGTCGAACTGTGCGTGTTATAAGCAGTCCTTGCACAGCGCCACCTGTCCTTTCATGTAGTCTCTGCAGGGACAGATGCGCGTGAGGGACTGATGGGCCCCGGCGCAGCTGAACAGCAGCAGGTCCGACTGGAACAGTGCTATACATCAGCTTCAGCTTTTCCCCCGTCTTTTATCCCAGTGTTTACCCCTCACGTCACTAGCTCTGCCCTTGCGCCATAGCTCGTGACCGGAAGAGTAGAGTCGTTTTGAGCAAATATATATTTGAGATTTAAAAATTGTATTTATGAAAACTAAAAGAAAACTTAATATAAATGTTATTAGATAATGCATATTTAAATTTTTAAAATCATAATGCTAATAATATTTATATTTAAATATTAAATCGCTGTAATATATAAAATATATAAATTTATGCAAGGACAAAACTGAATATATATCTAAAATTATATTTATAATTAAATATCAAAATATATATATTTTTGCTTTTAATTTAAGGAAAAAAAAAAAATCAAACTACGCACTTAAGTAATATTTATAATGAAATACTACAGATATGTATAATGATAAAAATATATATTTATATATTAAGCATTAAAATGTATATTTAAAATATAAAAAGTTATGGAAAACGAAGTTATGAAAAATAAAGGAAAACAACATTAAATATTAAAAACCAATTTTTCTTAATTTATGGAAAATAACACCAAACTATTCATCAAATAAGTAATATTCATAATTAAATATTAAAATATGTATAATTATAAAATACATATTAAAATACATACAAGTGTGTGTGTGTGTATATATACATATATATATATATATATATATATATAAAATTATATAATTTATATTTAAATGTATGCTTTTAGGCTTTTAGAAAAAATGTTCACAAAATTGACCAACACTCCTTTAAAGGAAGTCCTTGGAGAGAAAATGGCTCATTTTTATTTATTTTTTTTACTGTAAAAATACAAATACAATAGAGCTTGTTAGTTGTAGTCTGAAGTGACAATGAAAAGGTCAATTATTAGGTAAAACATTATTTATTATTCCTAATGTAAAACAAAATATTAAAGTATTGATATTATATTTATATTCCTTATTATTATAACAATTTATTATAACTATTATTATTATTGTTATATAAAATAATACATAAAATAAAAGTAACAATGGATTCACTTTCACTTCTGAAGACGCAAACATTATTATTATTATAGAAAATATTACATAAAATAAAAGTAACAAAGAATTCACTTTCACTTCTGAAGACACAAACGTGTAATTTATGTGATGTTTAATATGTATTTTTTTGTCAAATTCTATATTAAATCATCACCATCTTTATTATTATCATCAGTATTGTTAATTAATAATGTATTATTCCAACTGTAAAACAAAACATTAATATACTGATATTATGTTTATGGTACTTATTTATAATAACGCAGATTTATTATATACTATATTTTATATTCCTAAAGGTTATATTAGATCAAAATATTATGTATTATGTAAACGTTACATAATAATTCACTTTCAAGGACAGTCCCACAAAAAGCTGGAGAACAAACAGACATCATAAAACATGATCATATTACATAAAATATGAAGCAAATTAAATGTAATTAAATTAAGCAAATTAAAACACAGAATTAACTTCTTTTAATATACAATTTAGTATTCATAATATAACAATTTTAAAAGTTTAAATGGACTGTAAAAATAAAGTTTGAATAATTTATTTGAAATGATAAAAATGTATAATAACGTATGATATTACTAATAATAAAACGGTGATTATAACAAATATTATTTCAATTATTTATTAGTATTTTAAGTTAGTTTTAATAAAAAATGTTATATAATCAGAAGTATTAATAATACAATTATTTATTATAATAACTTATTTTAAGAAATAATCATATATATATATATATATATACACACACATACTTATATAAACTTATAATAATGTAAGAAAGTATTAAAATATTGATATTGTATTCACATTCTATAACAAAGAATTATCTTTCACTTCTGAGGAATAAAACATGTCAAATAAGCCCAAGTCTGTATTAAATATTTATTACTGATTATTATGATTAATTATTACCATACAAATTATTATTCATAATGTAACAAAAATCTATATTTTGATATTGTATTTATGCTGTGTTAAATATGTTTTATTACATTTCTAAATAATCCAAAAATTTATAATAACCACACACACACACATATATATATATAAAACTTAGAATAATATAAAGTATTAAAATATTGATAACATTTAGATTTTGTATTTATATTCTGTAACAAGGAATTCACTTCAACTTCTGAGGAATACAAAGTACAATATTATTATTCATAATGTAACAAAATATTAATATTTTGATATTGCATTATTTATGTTCTGTGTTAAAACAATACAACAACATTTGCATGAAAATGCACACTTTTTAACTTAGAAGTTAAAGTTAGAAGTTAGTTTAAATTCATAACTATATGTATGATTATAATAACAGTGAAGCTAAATTCAGCAAACAGCAGCACCAAACACATTTACACACACACACATATACTCCTGAGCATGCAAACGTGATTATGTGCTATTTACAGGGAATTTAGGCCTGAACAAACAAACGTTTCCTCATAAACCAGGCCTGATTTCCATGTCTAAATCTCATCTCAGCGTATTTTAAGACTGATAGATGTATTTGGTTGATTCCTGAGAGGGAAATCAGGGCTTTCTGGAGCACTTTCAACAAGCTCGCAGTGGGGAACATCAAACAAACGATCCACTGATGGAAACCTGACGGCTGATTCCCAGAACCAATTTACCTGCAATAAACTCACATCTGCACAGCTGCACTGCAGCAATCACCGGCTCTAATAACAATCAACAGTGAGAAGTGTAACAATCACAATAAAAGCACACAGTCTGTATTGAGCAAATGTTTCCATGCGGCCAGCACAATAATGTGTTTCAGACAGATGACCACACACCAATCACACTGACCCACAATGCACCAGTGATCTGTCATGCACTTTCATTTATTAACATTAGTTGAAGCTTATTTACTTCACAAAAGAGCTTAACAGGATTGTAAATATGTTGTTTTAATTCTACAAATGCAAAAATGACATTACAGTTAGTCTTTAGTATTCCTAATTAGCTTTATAAAAAAAAAAAAAACGATATATATAAAATAATTGACATTTTACACATTTAGCGGATGATTTTATCCAAAGTGATAAAGTATATGAATAACAATAATGTATAATATTGGTATTAATATTAATAAAACACTAATCATTAATTTACATTTTATGCATTTTGCAGGTACTTTTTTATATAAAGCAACATTAATGTATATGTAAATATTAATGTATAACAATGCTAATAAAAAACGAATTATTAGATTATAGCAGATATTTTTAACCAAAGCAACCATAATGTATGTATATGTAAATAATAACATGCATTAAAGCTATTAATATAAAATTATTAGATCTATAAATTACTAGAATTATAAATACTAAAATTTTTTAACAAATATTATTTTAATTTGAAACAATTGTTTAATTATTTTTCTTATAAAATTAGGACAGATTATATATTTTAAAATGACACTATTTTTTATAATCTATCTATCTATCTATATCGATATGCAAATACACACACACACACACACACACACACAGTATATCTATATATGTATACCTTTATATATATATATATATATATATATATATATATATATATATATACACAGATAGACATTACAACAAATATTTACACACACACATATATATATATAAAACTTAGAATAATATAAAGTATTAAAATATTGATAACATTTAGATTTTGTATTTATATTCTGTAACAAGGAATTCACTTCAACTTCTGAGGAATACAAAGTACAATATTATTATTCATAATGTAACAAAATATTAATATTTTGATATTGCATTATTTATGTTCTGTGTTAAAACAATACAACAACATTTGCATGAAAATGCACACTTTTTAACTTAGAAGTTAAAGTTAGAAGTTAGTTTAAATTCATAACTATATGTATGATTATAATAACAGTGAAGCTAAATTCAGCAAACAGCAGCACCAAACACATTTACACACACACACATATACTCCTGAGCATGCAAACGTGATTATGTGCTATTTACAGGGAATTTAGGCCTGAACAAACAAACGTTTCCTCATAAACCAGGCCTGATTTCCATGTCTAAATCTCATCTCAGCGTATTTTAAGACTGATAGATGTATTTGGTTGATTCCTGAGAGGGAAATCAGGGCTTTCTGGAGCACTTTCAACAAGCTCGCAGTGGGGAACATCAAACAAACGATCCACTGATGGAAACCTGACGGCTGATTCCCAGAACCAATTTACCTGCAATAAACTCACATCTGCACAGCTGCACTGCAGCAATCACCGGCTCTAATAACAATCAACAGTGAGAAGTGTAACAATCACAATAAAAGCACACAGTCTGTATTGAGCAAATGTTTCCATGCGGCCAGCACAATAATGTGTTTCAGACAGATGACCACACACCAATCACACTGACCCACAATGCACCAGTGATCTGTCATGCACTTTCATTTATTAACATTAGTTGAAGCTTATTTACTTCACAAAAGAGCTTAACAGGATTGTAAATATGTTGTTTTAATTCTACAAATGCAAAAATGACATTACAGTTAGTCTTTAGTATTCCTAATTAGCTTTATAAAAAAAAAAAAAACGATATATATAAAATAATTGACATTTTACACATTTAGCGGATGATTTTATCCAAAGTGATAAAGTATATGAATAACAATAATGTATAATATTGGTATTAATATTAATAAAACACTAATCATTAATTTACATTTTATGCATTTTGCAGGTACTTTTTTATATAAAGCAACATTAATGTATATGTAAATATTAATGTATAACAATGCTAATAAAAAACGAATTATTAGATTATAGCAGATATTTTTAACCAAAGCAACCATAATGTATGTATATGTAAATAATAACATGCATTAAAGCTATTAATATAAAATTATTAGATCTATAAATTACTAGAATTATAAATACTAAAATTTTTTAACAAATATTATTTTAATTTGAAACAATTGTTTAATTATTTTTCTTATAAAATTAGGACAGATTATATATTTTAAAATGACACTATTTTTTATAATCTATCTATCTATCTATATCGATATGCAAATACACACACACACACACACACACACACAGTATATCTATATATGTATACCTTTATATATATATATATATATACATATATATATATATATATATATACACAGATAGTCATTACAACAAATTTAATTAGAATTAATTTATAGATATTATAAAATTACATATTTTATTATTAAAGTGTAACATTAAATATATAAAATATGATGTATGATTAACTATTAATATTAACAAAAAACATTATAATAAATGTTATTTATATGTATTAACAGACTAATTATTTATTGTATTAAACTGCTATATAATCAAAACGATATATAAAATATAACTGCACTATTAATAAAATTATATATATATATATAAACACATAATATATGATATAATAAATAATCATGTTATTCATTTTTATAATTTATATGTATTATAAAAATAAAAATTATACATTTTATTATTGTTATACATTCAGGATGATTTATAATATAATTTAATAATAAGAAGAAATATAATTATTGTGCATAAAAAGTTTAGAAACTTTCTGTGGTTGAACTTCCATGGTTTACCAGCGGGGAGCAGCAGAGAGGTATTGAAAACAAGCAGGCTTCTAGAAAGAAAGATTGAGACGTCTTCAAGACGTGTGGCAGAAACACATCAGGCGAGTTCAGCGAACATTTGCATGTCTGATGGCCTTCCAAGTGACTTTGTTTATTTGCAAATTAGTGGAACGAGTCTGACGACACGTTCACTCTCCCTGTACGTAAATGAAGCAGCCTCGCTCTCTCCAGGAGTTTGCATGAAGTTGAAACAACAGGGAAGTTAAAGTCGAGCTCAGAGCGAGGAAAAAAGGCCGAGGTGGGAGGAGAAAAAAAAAAAAGTTGCGAGACTTCAGAGAAACAGCAGGGCAGCACATCCTCTCTCGTGGTTGAGCTTCATGCCAGACACAAGCCACAAAGTCGGGAAGGTCACCATGTAAGTGCAGTGCAGCTTTCACACTTACGTTTCAAGCATCAACAAACACTATAAACTCAAAACTGAAGCGAGACACTACTAATAAACAACTGTACAGGCCATATTCAAGTCTGCCAGAAATGTTTTATTGACTCAGACCTTGGTTTCGCGCAGGAGGAACTGGAGGTCGCGTCCGCTCAGGATGCCGTGGTTCTTCACGTAGGCCGGCAGGTGGACTGTACTCGTGCCGTGGACCGTGCCGTGCACCTCCATGTACGAATGAATGACGTCCAAGTATTTCTTTTTATCCTAAAACACAAGTAAAAACACGTACACGTGAGAACCCAGTGACGAAGGTTGATTAGGTCTTATTGTAGCACTCGGAAACTATTTTTGGTTTCTGCTGATGTAAGCAAGACCATGTGGGCGGGGCTAAATATGTTTGAACTCAGAATTGATTCATATTAAAGTTATTTAGTATTCATATAATTAATATTCATAAAAATAATATAATATTACTATAAATAAAACAAATGCTAAGATTATTTATTTGTATTATACAATTATAAGTGTACATTTTAATAAGTTTTTGTATAATCAAAATACTTTAATAATAAAAATAATTTATAGGAAATATATAAAATATGAAGTACAATATTACTACTCATATTAACAAAATCATATATATTTTTTTATTTTTCACTGATAAAAGCAAGATCATGTTAGCGGGGCTAAATATTTTTTTGAATTATTATTACAGTTAGTTTAAGTATTCATAATCATCTTTATTTTAAAATTGTCTTAAATATAAAATAATTTTAATATAATATTGATATAAAATAATAATTTATAATATTGCTATAAATAAAACAAATTATAACAAATATTGCATTTTCAAATTATATTTTATTTATTTGCATTATAAAATTACAAATGATTTATTATATAAAATTATTGGATATTATATCAAATTAAATATTACATAAAATTATTTTTATTAGAAAATTGTTATCCAATAAAAATTATCTATAATATTTATAAAATATTATATGGATATTATACTATATTATATTATAAACTATATTATACTAATGTGAAGAAGAAGAAACATTATATTGATATTATACTGTAAAATATAGTTGCAATATTGCTGTTCATATTAGCAAAATAACTAACAAACAACAGTTGTTCTTTTCTGTTGATGTAAGCAAGAACAATAACTCATAATCGTAGTACTACATCATCTTATTTGAAGTCATGAAATGCAGATTTCTGCAGGGATATTTTGTCTCAGATTGACTGATGCAGATAATCTGAATCATACTGAGACATTCTGTTAACAGATTTGTGTGACTGGAGCCAAAAGACCCCAGGAAGCTTAGAACACACAAACAAAAAGCGGATTTTTTTTAGCTCTCAGTGTGAACTTGTTTCAGTTGAGCAGAAGTGGACAGGAACAGTCCAACAGGACTCCAGGGGGGGGGCAACCACGAGATGAAGAGGATAGAAGTAAGCTTTTTCTTTACAAACACTCAAAGAACACAAAGACGCCCACTTCCTGTCAGAGGATGCAAACAGAAATAAAACTGGTAGATGTGTGTGTGTGTGTGTAAGCAAGGTCTCAAGAACAAGGTGAGAGTAAAAACTCAATCATACCAACAAAATATATATCAACCATAATTACCAATAAATAATCATCAACATAAATAAATAAAACATTAACAACATAATAAATTATGTATTTTTCTAATACATTTTTATAAAAAAATTATATATTTTATATTGATTTTAATATATATATATATATATATATATATAAACTTTAATGTTACAAATGTATGTAAAAAATAAGTGTGTGTCTAATTATGCGTGTGTGTGTGTGTGTGTGTGTGTGTGTGTATATATATATATTAGGGATGCACAGATACCGATACTGGTATCAATATCGGGCCCGATACTGAGCTCCTGTACTCGTACTCGTTAAAATGCCCAGATACCAAACGCCGATACCACACAGCATGTGATAATAAGTGCCATATTCAGACAAAGAACCACTGACAACAGACAGCAGAATGGAGTTATTAGATACGAAGTATATGTATGCAATGAATATAAAACATTCAGTATTAATGCCTGTATAGCTGATTTGCGCGAGCTGGTAAGCAAATCACGCTGAGTGGATTGAGTGCGCGGCGCAGATGCGTGAGCTTGTCGAGTGAAAATCCCTTTCTCACAGACATCACTGGAAAGCTTGTAGTTCGGTCGGATATGTCAAAAAGTAGTAAGTAAAACAATGCACAAGTTAATTAATGGTAGGGAGGGAGGGAGGGAGAGAGCGCACACTTCTTGTTGTGTGATCTTTACTGATGTTCGCTCACTTAGCATGCATCATTTGGATTAAAACTAAATCGTAAATATAAGACAATTTATAGGGGCATTCACTATAAACGTCATTTATTTTCCCCCTTAAGCATACACGACTTTCTGGCGAAAGTGAAACTAACAGCCTGTGTGAAATACGCTAGGCTGTACTGTACTTGTCCCTCTCATTCTGCATCAGTACAAATACGTGTGGGTGTGGCGCGTGTTTTGCTTGCTTCATGAGTTTCTGTATTATATGAGTGGCTTTGGAAAATAAATCGCTGCATGTTTCAGATGAAAAAAACGCGACTTCTATTTATGAAAATATCACAGTTGGGAGATTTATAGCCAGTGGTTCCCTGAATTTTTACAGCATGATTACAGTACTAAGCTTCAAAAATAAATCAATGACAAATGATCACAGTCTTAAGTGAAAAATCTCTCTTTTTTTTAAAATACCTTTTTTATTATAATATTTAGTCTGGATTCACATTCTTGTATTCTTGCGTATGATTCTAGATTCACGTCTGTGAGTTATCTCAGTTAGGTCAGAACACACACACTATCCAACAGAATGTCAATGATCTCCTTGTTTAATCATCAATTAGTTCCTTGTTTTATCAACTAACAAACACACAGTGATAAGATTATGGGAGATATGAGCCGGAAACGCCAACACAGCGTGAAAACACTGCAGCTACAAAGCAGAAAAATGTGCATTGTTTGAGTGATTAGAGTACCGTAAGGCATTCTCAAGCATATTTCAGCCCTTAATATATATGTTTGTGTGTGTGTGTGTATGTGTGTGAGAGAGAGTAAAACCAATCACAGAAAAGCATCTGTGTTTGATACAGAAAATAAACACAGAGATGCATTGCATGTGAACTTGTAGCGCTAATAACGCAATGTGTGCATTCATGCAGCCAAGACTTTATTTGCATTTCAAAAGCCTATACACATATCCTCTGATCTCTAGACGACACACACACACTCACTGATTCAGGGTCTATGTTCAAGTTTGTTTCCATGGAAACCAGTTCTTGAGAGGCTGTGCAATAGCAGGAGCCTTTCTCTCTATCGCTGGGTGAAGGACGGCATCAGTAAAATTGCATGAGGTTAAATGAGAATGCTGTAATAGCATACATCTTTCGCATCCTCTTTCTGACCCTGAGAATCAAACTGGACTTTTTTTTGCTACTGTACCTTTAAAAGATGTAAATGAGCTTGTGCACTCCCACGGTGTCACAATTGCGCAAACGTTCCTTGAGGTTAATTGTGAAATGCAGTGTTGCTGTGAATCCATTCGTGTTTCGCAACCCTTATGCTGAAACTTAGAATTAAACGGGCTGTTTTTGTTACTGTACGTTTAGATTATCCAAACCTCCGCATACTAGCAAAGCTTCATGCACAAACTTTTGTTTCATGTCCAACAGAGCAAGAAAAAAAATCCTGTTTTCTATAAAATTACTCTCTCATTCTGTGATGTATTAAAAAAAAAACATCCCCTGAGGATAACTATGAATTTTCCATAATATGGCTCTTAACTAGGTTAACTGCGATGTTTGTCACTATAATTGCATCTATATTTCACAACCTTTTTCTTATCCTTAGAACTAAACTGGCTGTTTTTGTTACTGTACCTTTAAGATACAGAAATTAGCTCCTTTGCGATTAGCCAACATCTGTGTGCTGTAGGGCTGTCAAAATGGCTGAAAAACTACATTTGAATTTTGTACTTAAATATTATCAAAATTCGAATTATATTCAAATTTAAAATGCATAATTTCAGTTGGAGTGAAGAAAAGCTTTTGGATTCTCTTCGGAGGCCACAAGAGGGCGCATCGAGCAAAATATTACTAATGCACGTTTCTTCAAAGCATAAGATAACATGACTATATGTGCAAAAAGCATAATGTTTAAAATAATGTTTATAAACCAATTATAATTAATTAAGTTGCTTAAACAACTATACACAAAACAGCATCATGTATGTATGCATAGTTTAATACAAAGGGCCGAAAGCCAATCACACAGAGTACATTTTTCATTTAAAAACACGAGTTGCAGTGGGATGGGAAAAACCCCCGCCATAAAGTCTTGAGATATGTTTTTTCAAAGTTGAACTTGCATTAATTTTACATGGCTTTCTAAACATGCGGCTCTTTTGTACGAGATGCGAGTGCAACGGTGATAGATGTCCCTCTAGAAAATGCGCGAAATATGTGTTCCGCGTTGCACGGCTTGGTTTCAGTTTTGATGTAAACAAGATCTTCTCCGCATTTATGTTCTCTTTTCCCGCAATATTTGTAATTTAAATTCAACGAATTTGCAAACTTTTGCATCTAACAGAGCAAGAAAAAAAATCCCATTATCCTTAACATAACTCTTTTCATCATCTGTTGTATATAAAAAAATTTCACAACTCTTTTGAACCTAAGAACAAAATGTTTTTTTTTTTTTTTTGGTACAGTTCCTTTAAGATATGTAAATGAGCTCTGTACATACTAGCAAACTTCGCACAAACCTATATTTTGTGTCGAACAGAACAATAAAAATTGTATCCATAATATGACTTTTTTCAACCCACGCTGTACACCAAAAATGCACAAAAGCTTCTTAAATTACAGTCAAAACATTCATTACCTGATTCTTTTCATCCTGTGTTGTATGTAGAAATTGCGAAAAGATTTTTCAGATTTCTGCAAAAAATTGCCAATTTAAATGCATCTATTTTTCGCAACCATTTTGCTGAACCTCAGAATGAAATGGGCTGTACTGTACCTTTAAGATATGTACATGAGCTCTGTTGCAATTAGCTAAGAACTGCATACTGCAAACTTCACATGGAAATTTATTTCATGCCAAAATGAGCAAGAAAATATATTATTCATGATTTTTCTCTTTTCATCCCACGTTCTATGCCACAAATGCGCAAAAGTAATGTCGCAACCTCTTGCTGAACCTTGAATGGGCTGTTTTTGTTACTGTACCTTTAAGATATGTAAATTAGCTCCTTTGTGATTAGACAAACCTCTTTGTGCTGTCAATCTTCACACGCAAACTTTTGAATCCAAGAGAGCTAGAAAAATCCCAAACAAGACGCTTGTCATCCTGTGTTGTATGTGAAAATCATGAAAAATGTTCCTGACGTTAAACGCAAAAAAATTGCCAATGTAAACGCATCTATTTTTTGCAACAGTTTTGCTGAATCTTAGAATGAAACGGGCTGTTTTTTTTTTTTTTTGGTACAGTATCTTTGAGATATGTAAATGACCTCTGTTGCAATTAGCATACTGGCAATCTTTGCGCAAACTTTCATTTTGTGCCAAAGAGAAGAATTTTTTTTTTATCCATGATTCCTTTCAACCCACGTTGTTCGACAAAAACTTTTTTAAATTACTGTTATTAAACGGTCTGTTTTTGTTACTGTACCTTTAAGATATGTAAATGAGCTCTGTTGCGATTAGCTAACAAACTACATACTGGCAAACTTCACATCGAAATTCTCGTTTCATGTCAAAAAGAGCAAGAAAAAAATATTATTCATCCCACGGTATTTGTCACAAACACACAAGCGTTTTGTCGCAACATCCTGGTGAACCTTAAAATTAGAACGGCCAGATTTTATTACTGTACAATATTGTAAGATACGTAAATGAGCTCTTTTGCGATTAGCTAACATTTGCATACTGGCATACTTCATGTTAAATGTTTCGTTTCATGTCTACGAGTGCAGGAAAAATCTTGTTATCCATAATATGACTTTGTTCATCCCGTATTGTTCGCCAAAAACACGCAAACTTTCTCTAAAGGACATTGGAGAAACAGACTGAGAATAAGGTCCCTCCTGGGGGAAAATGTGTGGGATTAGATGTTCTGGATGGTGTGTGAGTACAGAGGGACTGGTTTTTCATCTGCGTATCTCATCACACAGGGCGTTTCGGATCCAGATGGGCAGCGAAACGCTCTCTGTAGGAACATCTAAACGGCGGAACCGGCCATGGCCTTGTGGTGGGGAAAGATGAAGTCATCGCAGTCGAATTGAAAACAGTTTTGTTGGCGCTCAAAGTCGGAAAACTTGGCGAAACAATCTAGCATATAAACACAACACGGTTTCACATGTAAACAGCCAAAAAAAGACTGATTTCGAGGAGAACTCACTTTCCAGAAGTTGTCCACCTTGCCGTAAACCAGCGACTGGTTTTGCCGTTTGATGTCGTCGATGTGCTTGACGTCGCTGGCGTTCAGGTGCTGCTCCACCACGAAGCCCAGGAAGCTGTTATCTGGAGTGTGAGCTGCGGGGTAAACACAACAACCAATCAGAAGAGGGCAGAGAGATCAAGCCAAACAACACGAACATGAGAAGTTAATGTGGATTATATTAATAAAACATGTTTTTTTTTACCAATATACAGTATGAGAAGCAATTTAAAGAGATTAATATGTGGAAGAAAAAAACAACATGAATTATAATACCTATTCTCAGAATTCTCACATAGTGCAATAATTTCAACTCAAATCAATATTTTATACGCATTTATTTATTTACTTTCAACAAGCATGATAATGTACTGGGTTAATAACAAGAAGCAAGAACAAATTGTTTGTAAATATGAATATGAACGTATTAAAATAGCAAAATATTTAAAATCACATACACCAAGGCAAAAGTCAATTATATAACGTTGGTTTAAACTTTAAAGTATTAAAAGTATTTTTAATAAATGTCAGGCTGGGGCAAGATGTCACATGTTTCAAAAGTTACACATTTATATTTTATCTGTTGATTACTCTTTACTATTTTGGCTGTTTGAGTAATTCAATTTCATAAGCATTTAAGTTTTGAATTTTTTATTAAAATATTGAATAAAAATGGTTGTGGCAAGATGTGATGTTTTAAAGTTAAACATTTATAAAATGTATTAAATTACAAAATGTGATGGATACATAAATACATACATTTTGAAAATATAAATTTTAATAAAAAACTTGTCAGGGCAAAATGTTTAAATGTTATACATATATAAATTGTATTAAATGACAGCATTTGTTGGCCAAAAAGTTAAATAAAAAAAATATGTTAAAAAGTTACATTAAAAAAAATAAATCTTTTTGTACATTACTCTTAACAATTTGGCAGTTTCCGTAATTTCCATACGTTTTCTAATTGTTTTAGAATGTCACAGGATGACACATTTATAAAATTTATTAAATTACAAAATTTGTTGGCCAAAAATAAGTATTTTTTTATATAAAAAAATATGATATACTTATATATTTTGACAAATTACCCCATATAATTTGACAACATTCTCCTTTTTTGTAGATTAAAAATTTTAAGGCACGTTTCTATAAAGAAACTGATATAAAATAACACATTATTAACACATAAATAACACATTTTTAAATATTAAAAAAAGAACAAACACCGAAACAAATAATGCAATAATAGAAGATTTTCAGGAGATTAGATGAGTAAAAAAAGATTTTTAAAATTCAAAATATAATTGTTTCTTAACCACAGGAATCTGATCTAGCACAGCACATCAGGACCGGAACGCCTGAGGGAAGATGTTCAGATTAATTGTGTACGACAAAGATTCATGTGGGTGTCCATGCTGCCAAGCGAGGAGCTGTTACCATGACAACGCTAGTCCAAGAGGTCGCCAGGGTAACGAGGCTTGGCAGAGATACACCTGAATGCCATCTGTCCAAAAAATTCAATCCTGAGATTAAGATTTCTTATTTACACACACACACACACCTCAAATGCATGCATGAGCTGGAGCGTGTTATCACGGTTACCCGTCAATTCCAATGAGAGTGCAGGATGAAATTCAGAACCCAGGCCGCCCATAATGCAATTTGCGCAGTTTTGCAGAAACCATAAATGGCGTTTAAATGGAATATGGACCTCTTGCTCTCCTTCTCTCTATAGATACTGTAAATAGCACAAATATGCTTCTACGAGAACACACACACACACTCTCTCAAGCACGCACACACACACACACACACACACACTCTCTCTCACACACACACGGTGTGAACGAAAACCTGACATTCTTTTTGGAATTCCATAATTCCAATTTTCATTCCATAAAGTTGTACACAATTTTCTAATGTCTCTTTCTGAAGTTTTTGCACCAAAAAAGAGGAAGGTTTGTGGTTGAATTGCGAAAGACGATTCTAGACCTCACAAACACACCCGTCACCCTTCAGAAGAGCGCTTGGCAACATGACGGAGCAACTACATGCAGGAATGCTGAGGAGACACATTACGCAGTTTGCAGGTGGCGTCACCGAGATGTTGTCAGTAATTAGCAGGAATGCAGGAGTTTGTGTGTGTGAGACAAGAGTTCTTATTAAATCCAGGAGTGGAAGTAGAGGAGCGGAAAAAAATTAAACCTCAGCATATTACACAAACACACACACACACGCACACACACACTCACTCACTCACTCACAGAGACGTCTCCTGTCACTGCAGTGGCTTTCATCTGTGATAGACATCTTATCCTGTTGAGTTTCACACACACACTAATGTGCTTTGTTTAAGTGCGGATTAGTTTCTGAAGGACAAAGCTTCATTCTTACATGAAAATTGATGGATAAAATGATCTCAGGACAAAAAGTGCTGGATTTGGAATTAGCAACAGATTAAAAATTGACAATTTTGAAAGAGACTCTCCGCCATAAAAAAAAATTACATATATATATATATATATATTAGGGCTGGGTAAAATATTATATTTGACTTTAAGTTAAAATAAGATATTTCGATATTAATCGATTCTCATTTTTTCGGAACGATATTGATTCTTAAATCCCAAGAATCGATTAGTCTAGCCTGTTTTCAGTTAATGGACTGAACATTGAAGGACATCTCCCATCCAATATATCGCAATAAGCATTGTGCTTTGGTACTTTTAATATGAAACAAAGTCTCAGATTTCAAATTCTGTCCATTCTATTGCAGTATTCAAACAATAAATGCTGTTTTGGCGCCGTTTAATTTGGAGTGACAGATCGCTGTAGCGCCTCAACAGACAGCGCGCGAGTGCACGTGAACTGATCACCTTCTCCACATTAATACAAGTTTCAGCACAAAATAAACATGACTAAACATCCGAAGAAGGTAAGTTAAAAGAAAGAGTACAACTTTACAAGCCGTATCCCGTATAATGTCTTGTAAACAATGTCACGTAATGTCACATTTACCTCAGAAAAACATATTCGGTGACCATAAACTCATTAGTTAGAAAATAAACTATAGAGAGGGGTATTTTGCTAAATATATGCACCATATAACACATTCATTATACATTTTAGTGTTCTTCAATGTTTAATTTATGTTTGAATAAATCCATCAAGTTTTTATGACAGCCGCCATTATGGTAGTAAGTAGAAATATTATTATGTAATTGTAACTATTATTTAAAAAACTTCATTAAGTGTCATTTTATCAAATCAGTCAATTTTAACCTTCAATATTATAGTAGGCTAACGTAGTGCCAACTGACTCTCATGTATATTTTACAGCATTAGTTGAGAGATTTTTTTTTCTTGAGAAAATTTGGCATGTACTGTACCTGATATATATATCCAAAATAATCGACACTGAATCGAATCGAATTGAATCGGTAATCGAATCGAATCGCAAGCTTGTGAATGAGAATCGAATCGAATCATGAAATTTGTGTCAAAACCCAAACCTAAAATATATAAAAAATATATAAATTATTAATTCTTAATTATTAAACATTTATTTTGTACATATATGTATTATAATAATAGTAATATACAGCTCATACTCAACTTTAAAATACAATGAAAAATCAAGAGATTATATTTTGCAGCAATGTTTTACAATGTGATATTTTCATTAAGAGATATTGTTTTCATTTATAATTACGCATATTTTCTTATTACTGTAATCCAAAAAATTATATTTATGTTATTTTATTATTACTAATTTAATAATATTATCATATATTATTTTAATTATTATTTTTATAGTACTTAAACATCTATACATCAAGTTGTACTGTCTTTATCTTGATTTTTATTATTATTATTATTATATTTAGTAATTTTTTAAGAATGGCAAAAGCTCACAAGTAAAACAGACAAATTATGGTAATGAGAATATGGCAAAAAATTTGCTCAATGTCGTAATAAAGCAATAAAATGCAAAATATAAAATTATTTATTTCCATGCAAGTTAATAAACTGTCATTGAGGTAATGCAAAACAGTGATCTATTATTAATATATTAATGATAAACTAAAATATGTTGTAGTGTCTTCGATTTAAGTTGAGATAAAATGTATATATTTTTTAAACTATTATAATTACTATTATTTCAATATTTTTAAAGAATTATTAGAAAAAGAATTATTTAAAAAAATATGAGAATGAAAATATGGAGCGGAAATGAGCTTAACTGTAATGAAAAAAAACAATGTAAAAAATATATATATTTGCATACACTCATCTTTTCCATTTTGACTTTTTTTTCAATTTTTATTTTCAGAATTTGTTTAAGCATTAAAACAATACTCAAAAGTAAAACATTACCTTCAAAACACATTATTAACATAATTCTCATTAATTATGTTAATAAGAATATGGTAGAAAATTGTGCAAATATGTGTAAAAATTATATAAATATATGTAAAAATTGTGCATTAATAATCATCATCATCATCTGCATTTGGGCATTTTTTCATGACAATTAGGTACATTTCCAACAAAAAATTTGGCACTTTTGATTTTAAAAACATTTTTTGTAGTTTAAAAAAAATAACTGAAATGTAAAATAAATAAACAAACAAATAAATAAATAAAAATACTATAATACAATATTTATTTTAGTTTCTTATTATTCTTTTTTTAAATATTTTTTCTTATTTTATTTCTTATAATATGACTTAATTTTTTTCTTTTACATTTTTGTAATTAAAACAATGACTGAAATGTAAATAAAGTACAATAAAAAGATATTATAATATTCTTTTCTTTTTTTGATTTTGTGGTAAAATAATACTGATAATATGACTTGTTATTCTTGAGGAGTTTGGTGAGATTGAGCCGTTAGTTACTCTCCAGAAAGCATTCAAACATGTAAGCAATCTCTGCTCTCAAACAGGCTTAATCAGAAATAAGAGCAGTTCTGCTCGGAAAGCCTCATGTTTTATGAGAATGTCAAAGTCTGTTGGTAAACAAAAGAGCTATTCAGAGCCCGAGCCGATCGGAGACGCCACCCAAACCCCCGGAACCCCGGATAAAGTTTCCATGTCCAAAGGGTAAAACGGGAAAGGTTAAACACACACACACACACACACACACACACACACACACAAAGCCTCTCTCATGCAGACTTACGAAACATGGTGTTGAACTGCTGGGGGTTCAGGTTCCACTTGCCCCACGGAGTTTTGTGCCCTTTCGACTGGGCGTAGTGGGCGTGGTTAAACTCCGGCTCTGTCCCGAACGAGTCTAGGACCCTCAGCATGCACCTAAAACACACGTTCAGAGCTGGAGTGTGGGCATATTACAACAGTGTACAAACCATCTACAGAGTGCTGACATCTGTACATTAAAAAATGCTTATAATAATAATAATAATAATAATATATTTCTAAAGTCAAAACATGAATATATAAAATATTTGGATGCTGCATAGTGTTTTTTGTAAATGTGTGTACATATTTATAAAATACACTTAACTATCTTTTTAAAATTTTTAGTATGTTTATTTTAAAGAAGAATGACAAAAAAGGCATTACATTATACATTACAGTATGCTAAGAATAAAAGAAATAATGACAATGACAATTATAATCTGCATTTTGGAATTTTTTTATGGCAAGCAAAACATTTCTAATGAAAAACTTGACTTTTGGTGGACAAATGTGGCACTTGGTTTTAAAAACTGTTTTGTAGTTAAAAAAGGACTTAAACTATGGTACAGTATTTTTCTTATTTTATTATATGACTTAAGATTTACTCTTGGATCTTCTTTAAGTAAAACAATGACTGTAATTAAAAAAAAAAAAATTTAAGTACTGTAATACAAACTTTTTTTGTGGTGAAATAACCACTAATACAAGAAAAAATAAGTCAAAATTAAATAATATTACTACTACTAATAATAATAATAATAACAACTTTAATATCTTTATTGTGTGTATTTTGGCATTTTTTCCATGACAATTAAGCACATTTAATTGTGTTATTTTGAAAACTCAAATAACATTGACTTAACTTAAAGTCAAAATTAAATAATATGACTAACAATAGTAATAATAATAATAATTATTATTATCATCATCATTGTTATTAAATACTATTTAATTAACAGTCAAAATATAAATATTACTACTACTAATAATAATAACAATAATATTGTTATGGATAAAAATAATAATTATTATTATTATTGTTTTTATTATCATCATCATCATCAGGATTTTGGCTTTTTTTCATGACAATTAAGCACATTTTTCAAACGAAAACTTTACTTCTGATTTTACAAAGTTTTTTTATTTCAAAAAAATAACTGAAATAAAGCAAATCATTTTCTGGAGAATTTAACAAATCTTTATACACAGACGTTATAAATTTGACTACAGTAAAGGCGGTTTCTAACACTACAGGAAGTTATCCATTAGCAAACGATTGTGTTTGGTATCAGCTAACGGATCATATCAGGTCAGACGACCCTGATTACTAGATAAGCCCAAACCTGGCTGGAATAACAGCTCGGATTCACACGAGAATCTGTCTCAGTGTCTGAAGACAGAGATCAAATCTGGAGATCAGGTTCAGACTAATTTCAAACGGCTTACGTGGTCAGTAACGCCCAAGTGTCGCATTTCTCAACAGAGCTGAAGAAACTGTGTCAGAGGAAAATACTTCATACTCAAGCACAAATGTAATGTGAACTCACTGATAATGGACCCAGGACGGGCCCAGAGTCTTCTTGAACTGAGCCAGACCCACGATGTCTATGTAGATGAGCTCCACAATTTTATCACCCTTTGTAGGGCAGCTGGACTTGTTGCCCATGACCTTTTTCATGATCCTGGAGACACAGAATTGAATTAAATGGCACTAAATGGACCTGACTGAAGAATTGAGGACAGAGAAGGGGTTGGAGACTCACTCCTTGAGCTCAGCGAGAGACGCTGAGATGCGGATGTCGTGTCCGAGCAGATACAGCGTGGTGATCAGGTCACTCCACTGAACCAGCTCGCCCAGAGGGCCGCCGCTGAACGCGTTCTCCGCTATCTTAAAACCAGACTCCTTCGTCAGCAGACCCAGGTGCACCAGGATCTAAGAGAAAAACAAACCAGAAAAAAAAAAGATATTTTACACATTTTAAACAAAACATACATTGTATTTTAATAAAAAAAATGTGTTAATAATTAACATTTAAATAAACTTTAATTAAAAATACAGTACATTAAAATAGCAATAACAACAATTATTATTATTATTTTTCATATAGTGCTGTCAAATGATTAATCACATCCAAAATAAGTTTGTTTACATAATATATGTGCGTGTACTGTGTATATTTATTATGTATATATAAATACACACACATGCATGCATTTATTAAAAAAAAAAGATTTATATATAATATAAATTATATGAATATAAATATATACATGTAATTACATGTGAAATATTTTCAAAATATATACTGTATGTGTGTGTATTTTTTAATATAGTATATCCCATAGTATTTTTATTTCATTTTTTCTATAATATTAAAATCACACTAAATTTTCATTATTAAACTGATGCGCCTGATTAAAACTGATCAAAAAGTCTGATTCCACTAAATTGAATGATTAATATTTGGCTCAAATAATTGCCAACATGTTTTTTGTGGTCTTCAATATCTTAACTATGCCTATTGTGAAGAAGTAAATGGGAAGAGAAGGTTGCATTCTGGGTTAAAAAACTGTGGGTTGCAGTCTCTTAAATTCTCTGTCATGTCAGAATCTGTATGGCGCAGTCATACATTTTTTATTCACGGCATTTGTTTAAGTATTAATATCTCAAGGGACTCGCACGCAGTCACATTTGTGCGGTGGATAAGTATCACCGGAGGATTATGGGTAACCGTGACATGCTTTAAGCTCGAAACAGGTGAAAGAGAAAGTCAAAGATGCTCCTGGGAAAGTGTGTCTCTCTGCATTCGTTTGAATTATTCATTCGGAAAAGGGCAGGAATTGTTGCATTGTTCAGGGAAGCAAACTCATCATGGGTGAAAAAAAGCGATAAAGACAGTGGAAAAATTTAGCGGATTCACTCGCACAATTTTTACATTCGCGTTTGTCACTCCCGAAACAGTATAGGTGGACGTTCGGTCCTATTAGACAAACAAAACTTTTTATTATTAAAATTATGTAGTGAAACCGAGCAATGGGCTCCTATTATACCACAACTGACTGAACTTAAGGTCATTGCACACTGAGTTCCGAAACTTTCGTCCGTCATGAAAAATTCGGATCAGGTTCTATTTTCTGCGTTATCGCATCCGTAACAAGCATTTTGATAGGAAAGGATGATGAGTACGAAAAAACGCATACGAAAATTTCGGACCCAGTTCGTAAGGACCTTTACTCACGCAAAAACTCCTGATATAATCAATCACTAGCTACACAATCAATCTCTTATTTACGCCGTGTGTAGGGCTGTCGCGATAACTACTTTTTGTTGTGTGATGTATTGCACCAAAATGAAATGCGATAAATTATATAATTGTCATTTAAAGACAATTTTACGCCACTGATTAATGACAGTATGACAATATAATAGCATAATAATGCAAGTACACTCTTTTAAAGAACAAAGAATGTTTTATTCTTAAGAATATTTCGACATTGTAATCGGAACGTGAAAAACTATATCCTAAATAAATAATAAATTAGGGATACAATGATACCTTTTTTTTTAGAACCGATCCGAACCAATACTGAAAATTCTGAGTATGGCTCAATACCGATATCAATCCGCTCCCAGCTAATTTTTTTTTTATCAATGTAGAATTAATGTACTTCTCTGTGTTGTCCTGTCGTCACTTCTTTTATGTTAAACACAATCTACCAAATATAGACAACTTCATTTTAATAAAAAATAACAAATTAAAAATATAAAATGATAATCTATGAAAATAATACTATTATAAACTAGGTTGGTGGATAATTCAGCAGCAAAGGTTATTCTAGAAAAATCATGAGTGCACAATAATTTTATAAAATGTAAACATTTAGTGAAATAACATTGGTGGGGAACAAATAAAAGTGAGTACGCGTAGGACTAAATCTGGTAAAATGTTACACATTGTTCTTTGTATTGTAGTAAAATACATTCATGAAAAACAAGTACAGTCATAGTCAGAATTATTGGCACCTTTGGTAAATATGATCAAAGAAGGCTGTGAAAATAAATCTGCATTGTTAATCATTTTGATCTTTTATTTAAAAAATTCACATAAATCTAACCTTTCATTGGAGAATAAGAATTTAAAATGGGGGGACATAAATGTTTTTCTCTAATACACATTGGACACAATTATTGGTACCCGTAGAAATTCTTATGAGTAAAATATCTGTGAAGTATATTCCCATTCATATTTACAATTTTGAGCATACCAGGGTTATTATGAACATGAAATTATCCAGCCATGGCTTCCTGTTTTACAGGAATATAAATAGGAGGGAAAACAAAGGCCAAATTCCCTTAATCATCCATCACAATGAGAAAAACCAAAGAATATATTTCTGATGTGCAGCAAAAGATAACTGAGCTTCACAAATCAGAAAGTGGCTTTAAGAAAAGAGCTAGAGCAGTGAAAATTCCCATTTCCACCATCAGGGCAATAATTAAGAATTTCCAATCAACAGAAAATGCTACGAATCTGCCTGGAAGAGGACATGTGTCTATATCGTCCTAATACACGGTGAGAAGGAGAGTTTGAGTGGTTAAAGACTCTCCAAGGACCGCAGCTGGAGAATTGCAGAAAATAGTTGAGTCTCGGGGTCAGAAAACCTTTTAAAAAAAAATCAAACAGCACCTACACCACATGTTGTTTGGGAGGGTTTAAAGAAAAAAAAATGCTCTCATCCAAAAACAATCCCCAGCATATTCTGTTGTCAGACACGACTGGAACTTCAAATGGGACTGGCTTCAATGGTCAGATGTAACAAAAAAAAATTTTTGCAACAAACACTCAAGATGGGTTTGGTGCACACAGGTAAAAAAAACCCCATGTGAACAATGAAATATACTGCTGTATTTTTTATGTTGTGGGCCTATAGTTCTGCTGGAGGTCCTGGACATCTTGTTTAGAAACATGGCATCTTTGATTCTATCAAATACCAACAGATAAAAAATCTAAAAGTGACTGACTCTGTTCAAAATCTTATAATGGGCCATGTTTGGATCTTCCAACCGGACAATAATCAAAAAACAAACCTTAAAATCAACACAAAAATGGGTCACTGGGCACAAAACCAAGCTTCTGCTATGGCCATTCCAGTTCCCTGACCTGAACCCTTTAGAAAATGAGTGTGGTGAACTGAAGAGGAGAAGCACCATCATGGAGCTGGGAATCTGAAGGGTCTGGAGAGATTCTGGATGAAGGATAGGTCTCTGATCTCTTGTCAGGTGCTCTCTAACCTCAGCAGGCATTATAGGAGAAAACTCAGAGCTGTTATTATGCCAAATGGAGGTTTCAAAAAGCATTGAATAAAAGGGTGCAGTTAATTGTGTCCAATGTGTATTAGAGAAAAACATTTATGTCATAATGATATTTCCCCCCATTTTAAATTCTTATTCTCCAATGAAAGGTTAGATTTATGTGAATTTGTTAAATAAAATATCAAAATGATCAATGCAGATTTATTTTCACAGCCGTCTTTGATCATATTTACCAAGGGTGCCAATAATTTTGACCACGACTGTAACTATACTGTATTTATATTGTATACTATTACTTTTTATTTTATATTTATACTATACTGTATCTATACCTGCGAGCGTGTAGAACTCTGTAAACTTGAGAAAACAAAAATTAGTTCAGAGCAGATTCTGACTAACCTACAGAAAACACCTCTGATTGGCCATTGCTTTCAACAGAGATGCCTGTGATTGGCTACAATGCTCAACACCGCAAAAACAAGTTGTAAACAAACTTGTGGTTTTGTAATTCTTAACAACCCCCTCCCTCCCATTCTCATCAGATCTACACGAATCTCGTAGGTGACCTATTTTGATCTCAAAAAGGTGAGTTTTCACAGAAAGGTGAGGAGTTTGCATCAATTGTTATTAAAGGCTGACATGTTCAGTGAATACCGAGTTTGCCACATTTCTTGAGACTCACCTTTTTGCGCTTGCGGTTGTGGAGGTTTTGTTTGGTGGCGAGGGAGCGGATGGCGCCGACCCATGGCTCCTCCATGCGCTTGATCCGCAGCATCATCCAGCGAAACTCCTCGCGCCATGACATCACGCGATACAGCTCGTCGAAACTCGTGCGGATCTCCGTCTGCACAAAAATAAAGCAGTTTGCGTAAGTTGCATAGAGCGTGACAGTTTGTGTAAATTTGATCATATTCTGGAGACCAGTGTTGGGTAAGTTACTATAAAAAAGGAATTAATTGTTGGCGTTGATAGCTTTGTGGGCAGTGCGCCGACATACATTGCCATTGCCGCTACGGGCATCCCGAGTTCAAATCACAACTCAAAGAGGTGGTATCTTTCCCACCCCCTCTCTCTCCCACTTCACTTCCTGTCAACTCTAAACTGTCCTATCATCAAAATCCCCAAAAAAAGGAATTAATTACTAGTTACTAATTACACCTTCAACAGTGTACTTAGATTACTGTACTAATTACTCTTTCTAAAAAGTATTGCATTACTTCTTACTTTCTAAATTTAAGCAAATTTATACTACTACTGTACTACTTTTTATGGATGTAGTTATGGGAGTTTTTTTCCCTCCATAATCTGATGATTATTTTATCCACAAACTACACTAATTTAATTTTAATGATGTGTAATCCAGCATCTACCCCTACAAATCATAATAAAAAGGATTATGAATATTTTTTACTCGGGATGCACCGATACCACTTTTTTCAGAATGAATCCGATACTGATACTTTCATTTATTTTGTACTCGGCGATACCTGGCTACAATGCTCAACACCGCAAAAACAAGTTGTAAACAAACTTGTGGTTTTGTAATTCTTAACAACCCCCTCCCCCCCATTCTCATCAGATCTACACGAATCTCGTAGGTGACCTATTTTGATCTCAAAAAGGTGAGTTTTCACAGAAAGGTGAGGAGTTTGCATCAATTGTTATTAAAGGCTGACATGTTCAGTGAATACCGAGTTTGCCACATTTCTTGAGACTCACCTTTTTGCGCTTGCGGTTGTGGAGGTTTTGTTTGGTGGCGAGGGAGCGGATGGCGCCGACCCATGGCTCCTCCATGCGCTTGATCCGCAGCATCATCCAGCGAAACTCCTCGCGCCATGACATCACGCGATACAGCTCGTCGAAACTCGTGCGGATCTCCGTCTGCACAAAAATAAAGCAGTTTGCGTAAGTTGCATAGAGCGTGACAGTTTGTGTAAATTTGATCATATTCTGGAGACCAGTGTTGGGTAAGTTACTATAAAAAAGGAATTAATTGTTGGCGTTGATAGCTTTGTGGGCAGTGCGCCGACATACATTGCCATTGCCGCTACGGGCATCCCGAGTTCAAATCACAACTCAAAGAGGTGGTATCTTTCCCACCCCCTCTCTCTCCCACTTCACTTCCTGTCAACTCTAAACTGTCCTATCATCAAAATCCCCAAAAAAAGGAATTAATTACTAGTTACTAATTACACCTTCAACAGTGTACTTAGATTACTGTACTAATTACTCTTTCTAAAAAGTATTGCATTACTTCTTACTTTCTAAATTTAAGCAAATTTATACTACTACTGTACTACTTTTTATGGATGTAGTTATGGGAGTTTTTTCCCCTCCATAATCTGATGATTATTTTATCCACAAACTACACTAATTTAATTTTAATGATGTGTAATCCAGCATCTACCCCTACAAATCATAATAAAAAGGATTATGAATATTTTTTACTCGGGATGCACCGATACCACTTTTTTCAGAATGAATCCGATACTGATACTTTCATTTATTTTGTACTCGGCGATACCGATACCGATACCTGTATTTTCACAGCATTTGTATTTTTTTTTAAATATTGGGTACAGAAACAAAATAATAATATGAATCATGTTAGTTGGCTTCATTTAACAAACAGATATTACCTTTGGTTATTTCCACTCCTAATTATACCTGTTAAAATGTACTGTATAAACTTTTGTTACTTTCACTGTTCATTTTAATGGCACCATTGCAGCAGCTCAAAACTGTAATCACAAAACGTTTTCCTAAAATAATGCAGGGAACCACTCGTTATACATTATATGAGTGCACGCTACTATTTTGGTGATGTAATTTCCGTCACACGCCGTGTGCACGGACCCTCGCGTACGAGTAAAAACCGAAGTATACTTTGGCCTTAAAGCTAAACATACGCAGCTCGCACACGTTTGTATTGGTGCAGAATGAGAGAGACACTTACAGCTTTAGCGCATTTCACACAGTCTGCTAGTTTCACTTCAGCTTTAAAGGGGTCATATGATGCGATTTAAATTTTTCCTTTCTCTTTGGAGTGTTACAAGCTCTTGGTGCATAAAGAAGATCTGTAAAGTTGCAAAGACTAAAGTCTCAAATCCAAAGAGATACTCTTTATAAAAGTT
>NW_015505266.1:1494302-1494750 GCF_001515645.1 Sinocyclocheilus grahami | reverse complement strand
GTTCACGCAAAGAAAGAAGGCATACATTTTATTCTCGCTGTAGTATTGTTGTTGCTGCCGCCGCCATGTCGTGAAGGCGCTGTGCGTTTCAATTGTGAAAGCGAAACTACTTTGTTTGGTCTTCCAAAAGAGGACACGACTAGAAATCAGTGGTTAAGTTGTAGTTACAACATTGTTCCAGAACACTTCAACCCAAATATTCAGATGTGTGCTGTGTATTTTATGGAGGATGAGGACTGTTTCCTGGGAGAGAGTCTGTTTCTATAAAGTCGGGCAGTTCCAACTTTGCAAAGACAGTCTGGCGCTTCTGACTCACAGCTTGTAAGTTTTTTTATATTTAAAGAATTTGTCACTGATGATTCAAACGCGAGTTTTGGGCAGTAGAGTAGCACTTGTTGTTTGTCATTTCTCCGATCACAAATGCAGACATGGTTTTATGTTTACGCGG
>NW_015505266.1:1437445-1493723 GCF_001515645.1 Sinocyclocheilus grahami | reverse complement strand
TCACGATCTGGGAAGATTTGCATAACACCGCCCAAATGTTCACGCAAAGAAAGAAGGCATAAATTTTATTCTCGCTGTAGTATTGTTGTTGCTGCCGCCGCCATGTCGTGAAGGCGCTGTGCGTTTCAATTGTGAAAGCGAAACTACTTTGTTTGGCCTTCCAAAAGAGGACACGACTAGAAATCAGTGGTTAAGTTGTAGTTACAACATTGTTCCAGAACACTTCAACCCAAATATTCAGATGTGTGCTGTGTATTTTATGGAGGACTGTTTCCTGATCCTGGAAGAGTAGATAGACTACAATGCCGGCTGTTCTGACTCACAGACTGTAAGTACGTTTTCATATTTAAAGGATTTGCCACTAACTATTCAAACGCGAGTTTTGAGCAGTGTAGAGTAGCGTTTGTAGTTTGTCATTTCTCCGATCACAAATACAGACATGGTTTTATGTTCACACGGCGCAATGCAACGCAAAGCGTTGTAATGTAAGTCATTATAATCCGTAATTATGTCCCCACTGGATGCCTAGTTTATAATGGGTTTTAATGTTTTTGTCTCGTCGCTCCGGGACAAGGCATCACAGTATGGTAGGGGCGTAACATTTCCGTCACACGCTTGAGGCATTCAGCCAATCACAACGCACTGGATAAAGTTATTTTAAGCAACATCATATGACCCCTTTAAATAAAGTTGTGTATGCTTGACGTTTAAAATAAATGTTGTTTATAGTGAATGTCCCTACAATTTTTGATTGTTTTATATTTACGATTTAGTTTTAATCCAAATGCATGCGCTAATGAAGCAAACAGCAATCAAGATCATGCAACAGAAGTGTGCGCTCTCGGACTCTCTCTCTCACTCTCCTTACAGTCGAATAACTTTAGTAACTTGTGCATTGTTTTACTTACTTGATTTTGACAAATCCGACCGAACTACAAACTTTCCAGTGATGTCTGTGAGATATTCACTCGACAAGCTCGCGCATCTGTGCCGCCGCGCGCTCAAACCACTCAGCGCGCTCAGCTTATCAGCTCGCGCACATCCGCTATACAGGCGTGAATATTGACTGTTTAACATTACATTAATTACTTACATGTACTTCATAGATATCCTTAATTTCTAATTACTCAATTCTACTCTCTGTTGTTCTGTTTTCAGTGTTTCTTTTTCTGGACACAGCTCTATTCACATGCTGTGTGGTATCGGCTTTTGGTATCAGGGCATTTTTACGAGTACGGGTACGAGTACAGGAGCGCAGTATCAGTACATCCCTATTTTTTACAATTAATTCATTTTTATTTATTTAATTTATTTTTAAGGATGTAGTTATGGAAGTTTTATCATATTCTGGAAGCTATTTTATCTCCAGTGTATACTAAGTTTATATATATTATATATACATAATTTAGAAATCTATTATACATTTTTAATATACTAATCCAACCACTACCCCAAAAGAAAAACTTTGTATTTTTTTATTTTATTTTATTAACTACTTCATAAAATGCAATTTTATATTTATTTTAATTACATTTGAATGTTTATTTATAGATGTATTTATGGAAGCTTTTTAAATTATTTACAAATATATACACTTTTTATTGAATAAAAAATTTATTATTCATTATTTTATAAACTTTTAATTTAAATAATTTTTATTTAATATATTTTATGGACATTTTATCATATTTTGAGGACAGTTTTGTCCCCAAACCACAGCTGACCTGTGTTTTTCTGTCAGCTTCATCAGCATTATTCTTGATCCTCCATGGCAGGCGAGGGCACCAGTTTTCAACCTAACACACACAAAAACAGCGAATTAGTGTGCGTCAGAGCTAATGATCAGACATAAACCAGCAGAGCATGGAAACACATCTTGTAGACATACTACATCTCATTTCTCTGAATAGCCTTGGGTATTTACATATCAGTCTGCTCATTTAACTACCTGATCAATATTTAAATTACACATCAACTGCTAAAGAGAATGAGATGGTTGATATGGAAATGTATGCAAGTTGCAATGACGATGCTGTATGTGCAGCTCTGTCTAATAGATTTCAGATGTACACACACACACACACACACACACACACACACACACACACACACACAGAGTGTGGTTATTATGAGACATCCATTAATTTCACTGATTGCTCCACAAAATTTTATTCGGAAGTCATTAAACACTCAAAATGAATTACAAGCTGCATTTTTTACCATTTTCTCAAATTTCACGCATCACATCTTTTGTGTTTTATAGAGGATCATGTGTTTACTGTGGCATTGGGAGCAATTCACACAGCCAAACAGAAACCACACTCAGCTAAAACTGTTAAGGCCATTTTAACAAGGTTTACTGGACATGAAACCATATCATTTAAAATATCTTAAAGGAACAGTGCACCAGAAATGACAATTTGCTGATATTTGACTCACTCTCAGGCTATCCAAGATGTAGATTAGTTTGATTCATCAGAACAGATTGGGATAAATTTAGCATTACATCACTTTTTCACCAAAGGATCCATTGAAGTGAATGGGTGCCGTCAGAATAAGAGTCCAAACAGCTGATAAAAACATCACAATAATCCATAAGTAATCCACACCACACCACTCCAGTTCAGTCATTCAGGTAATGTCTTGAGAAACAAAAAGCTGCGTGTTCATAAGAAACAAATCCATCATAAACATCAAACCATTGCTTCTGGCCAAAATACAACTCCATAATCCATAATAATCAAAACTTTTCCACTTCCTCCAGAGGAAAAGTCAATCAACTGTTTTCCTCTCACATCAAAAATCCACTGACTTATTTGTTTTGGACTGTTTTCGCTTTTGTAATCTGTGCTGGATCTGTGCATATTTCTCTCCTGATTCAGACAAGATGACTTTTTCACTGAAGAAAGCAATGCTATGAATAGAGAACTCGTATTTTAGCAACGGTTTGAAGTTGAAAACGTCTTAAAGGGGTGGTTCACTGGGTTTTTTCTAGGCTTGATTGTGTTTATGGGGTGCAGTCTAACATGTCTTAATGCTTCGTTTTTTAAAAAACGCATTATTTTTCACATAATTTACCTTTATCCCACACCGCTCTGTCCCTTCTCTGAAAAATGGGCTGATCATTTCCTTCTTTTATGAAGCCCCTCCCTCAGAAATATGATGGATTCGTTTCTTACAAACACAGCTTTTTGTTTCTCAAGACACTAACTGATGGACTGAAGTAGTGTGGATTATTGTGATGTTTTAGTCAGCTGTTTGGACTCTCGTTCTGATGGCACCCATTCACTTCAATGGATTCATTGATGAGCAAGTGATGTAATGCTACATTTCTCCAAATCTGAAGAAGAAACAAACTCATCTACATCTTGGATGGCCTGAGGGGGGAGTACATTTTCAATAGCACATGAATATGGAAACCATCTAGCATCATGGTTTTATGTCAAAGTACCATGGTACTGCCACATACTTTTCTCTGTAAGTTTGAGCCCAGATTTGTAACCATTAGGCCAATATTTCTGTCACATCTTACCTCACTCAGATAAATGAAGGAGGAACAGGTGGATCCGTCCACTCCGTAGTTGCCGTAGCAGGGGTCCGAACGCCACATGTCCTTCATCCACTGTAGAGGAGGAAACAAAACAAAAAAAAGGGTTTTGTAAATCTAACAAGTATACAAGCATTTGTGCAGGAAGCTGTGAATAAGGTGCGCAGTTTTATTTCCTGTCAGTTTTTCCAGGATATTTTTGAAGTTCTTAGATCAGCTTGACCTTCAGAAAAATTGTTTTCCTCTTCCTGTATCCAATTTCTTCTCACAGTGAGACTCTCTCTAGGACGGAGAGGGACATATTGATCGCAGCGTGCGGTTCAGATCACACTTATCGATCGGGGTTTCTGAAAAAAGATGCCCTCCGTGCGTTGAGTCAGCACTTGATGGAAAAAAGCTTGCATTTGTATGAAGATGATACATTTTACACTGTCTGCATAAAAAATGTAGAAAATACACAAACGGATTTTACTTAATTTGCATATGTCTGAATATTTACATTTGTTTGGTGCATAAAAATCAACCTAATCAAATTAACTACAGAAAGTTGACTGAACAAGAATTTAACAAATGGTTTTACCAAACGATTTGCAAGGTAAGAGTGTAATATATTAATTTATTAAATGTTTTTATTTTAATTGGAATGTAATTTTATTTAAAAAAAAGGTACACACACACACACACAAAATCAAAATAAGAAAATGTTTGCATTTTTTTTTTTTACTTTTGTTTTTAAAACCGGTTTTGGTACACAAATAGCCAAACAAACCAAATTAAAATCACAGATTTTCAAAGTTGACTGAACAAGAATTTAACAAATGGTTTTACCAAATGATTTGCAAACATAAGGATAAAACTTGACACGTCGACCTTGAAACTAATCCTTTAAAAACACATAATCTTAAAAAACATCCTCTTTTGTTAGATTCTTTACCCTTGCGCTTTGGTTTAATGGATAAACAAAACCGTTTTGAGACGTTCTAACCCTTCAGACTAAAGTCAAACACATCAGTCAGGCTGTTCTCAATGTTACTGTTGTCACATTTTGGTTTTAAGTCTGCATGATTTTAAGAGTATTTCCATATCGCAGGAATTTCCATGAGCTTTAAACGAAAGGACCTGTGATTATTGAGATGAGGCCAAGCTCAGGCCTGATCTGACTGAAAAGGCCGACCAGCTTCGTGTGCTCTGCTTGATGTTAAATCCTTCGTAATTTGTCCCGTCTGGCTGCTACATCAACATGCTGTAAAAATGCAGAGGGACTCGTTCTGAGTATCAGGCGAGCTCATTACGAAGAGTGGCGTTCCAGGAAGGAAAAAGCATTATCACATGGTAAAACTCCATTCTGAAAGGATTTGAAAAATCTGAAACTTCTGGGAGGTTAAGCCACATGATGAAACCCTTCAGACATGTGAACGGTAACAACTTCACACTAAGACGTGGTATATTACAGACCTCCATAAAAGAAGAACAAATATATATTATATGCATCATTATATATTACATTAATATATAGAAATCTATTTGATTTAATTATATATTTTTTAAATTAATTACATATATTTTGTATTAATCAATTATTATAACCAATTATATAATTAAATAACAAAATAAAAATATTCTAAATGATTGTATAATGATATATAAAATGATGTTTTGTTATTAACATTTAATCATTATAAAGTATACAGTATAATAGATACTTTATAATGTAATGTAATTGTGCACAAATGTTGTTTAAATTAAAAAGATACATTTATTAGATATATTTTTTACATAATATAGATATATTATAACAATAATAATAATAATCATCATCATCATCATCATAATTATAATAATTTCCTGCCTCACATATACGGGCAACCAGATAAATTACTTTTATCGTCTAAATATTCTAATAATAATAAAAATTATTATTTTTAATAAATGATTAATAATACCTTATAATTATAAATTAAGTATAAAAATATTTAAGTAGAAAATAATTATAAACCTAAGCTACGTCATCAAATTGTGCACAAATATTTGTTAAAAAAGTATTTTACATCAAAAGTATACATTTATTTTTTATATATATATATATATTAAATATTTGCTGATATATTAAATGATAAATGAAAATATCAGCAGATATTAAATATATATTTAATATATATTTTTATTCTGCAATTTTAGCAACTTTTAGCAAACCACATTTTTATTCTTTTTCTCCTAATTATTATTGTCTTTTTTAACTTTTCCCAAAGCTTGTCATTCTTGCAGACTTTAGTAACAACATGAGTACTCTGCTCATAACTAACACAGAATCAGTTAAAAGCTTTCAAATATGTCTCAAAACTAATCAATATCTCTCTGTCTGTAAGGCGAACATCCCGCAGAGAGTCTTTAATTTAAAAAATCTATTTGTCTGGATTCAGGATGGAAATGGTTTCTAAATGTGACCCTGGAGCACAAAACCAGTCTTAAAGGCCACATATTGTACACCTTTCTGGAGTTTTATTTTAAGTCTTGATGTCCTTAAGAATATATATTTGCGGTATAAGTACCAAAAACCATCTCAATATATTTTTACAGCTCCTCTCTTAGGAGCTCTGCAAAGAACAGGTCGATTTTTGCCTGTCTAATTAATATTCATGAGCCTCTCTTCTGATTGGCCTGTTGTTTTCTGAGTGACGCATGGCCAGGCCAACCACAGGTTACTATGGTCATGTATGCTGTAGCCTGCTGTGGATTGGTGATACTCACAAGTAAGGTCAATAGAAACACCGGTAATGATGGTCATTGCTGAGGGAAATGTTGTCCGGCCTGTTTGAGCCGAACTCAGACCCCGAATCGGCGACGGCAGGAGACAACCAACCACCTCCTCAAACGCGCTTACAACAGGATGTTTCAGAATGGTAATGTTTTTTTTTTGTACAAACACCGAATGCAGTAAATATAAACCTGACCAGCCGAGCGTTTGCGATCACGTGAACTTGAAGATACTTGTACAAATGCGGATGGGTGACATGAATGGAAAAGATTCCAGATTGGCGATGTAGTATTTGGTTTCTGTATTCTGTACTGTATTTTCCTGCGCTAAAAACTACCAATCTAAAGGATCAATCGCCGTGTATGGTGTTTCAGGTGATTTGTGAATTAGCATAGACTTATAGTCTAAATAAAACAATTTGCAACTCTTACTATTATTACACTTGTATACAAAACGTTGTATTCTGCTTGTTATAGAGTGTGTGACGTCACGTGCACTACCGCCGGTGGCGCGGTTGTCACGGTGACCGTCACAGCCCTTCTGTGCAATGATGTAGTTTCCTGACATCCAGACTGAACAGCGTTTTCTCGACATGTCTCCGTGTTGTTGTTGCTCAGTAATGGCATGGACGCGATGTTGTCTGGGGGCTTGGCAAAATGAGAGTGGGACTGTGGGCAGTGCTCGAGGTGGTGACTGAAGGTGGTAGTTCTGACGTCACCTTTTTACAGAAGTTACAACGGTTCGTGAAAAATCACAGCTACTTTATGCAGGCTGTGTGCATTTGTCTGTGGATTGACTGTTTTGAAACTTATATGGCAGTTACATAGCACCTAGACCTCAGTTATCATGAAAAAAGCCAGGAAATTTCAGTTTTGACAATATGGGACCTTTAAAGGGATAGTTCACCCAAAAATGAAAATTTGATGTTTATCTGCTTGCCCCCAGGGCATCCAAGATGTAGGTGACTTTGTTTCTTCAGTAGAACACAAATGAAGATTTTAAGTCAAACCGTTGCAGTCTGTCAGATATATAATGCAAGTGGATGGGAATCACGGCTTTGAGAGTCAAAAAAACATACACAAACAAAACCAAATTCTCTGATTTTCACTGCAATGTCCGAACTGTCCTGAGCGCGTTCAACAGCGGGCGCCTGATGCATCTTCTTCTTCTTCTTGCTTTACGGCGGATTGCAGACTTATAAGTGCATTAGCGCCACCTATCTCTCAAGTGGACCATTGACACTCCTAATTGAGATTGTAGATAGAGTGTCAATGGTCTACTTGAGAGATAGGTGGCAGTAATGCACTTATAAGTTTGCGATCCGCCATAAAGGAAGAAGAAGAAGAAGACGCGTCATGCACCGGCTGTTGAACACGCTCAGGATGCGCTAAGGACAATTTGGACAATGCGGTGAAAATCAGACGTAAAAAACGATATAAATACTGTTCAGTTTTCTTGCACAGACCGATCGTTTCATGTCTTTACACATCAATGTACCGTCACGAGCCGCAGGGTTTAATTTGGTTTTGTTTTGTTTGTGTATGTTTTTTTGACTCTCAAAGCCCATCCACTTGCATTATATGACTGACAGACTGCAACGGTTTGACTTAAAATTCTTCATTTGTGTTCTACTGAAGAAACAAAGTCACCTACATCTTGGATGCCCTGGGGATAAGCAGGTAAACATCAAATTTTCATTTTTGAAGGAACTATCCCTTTAAGTCGCTGGGGCATATTTGTAGCAATAGCAAAAAATACATTGTATGGGTCAAAATGATAGATTTTTCTTTTATGCCAAAAATCATTAGGATATTAAGTAAAGATCATGTTCCATGAAGATATTTTGTAAATTTCCTAGCGTAAATATATAAAAACTTCAGTTTTGATTAGTAATATGCTTTGCTAAGGACTTCATTTGGACAACTTTAAAGGCGATTTTCTCAATATTTAGATTTTTTTGCACCCTCAGATTCCAGATTTTCAAATAGTTGTATCTCGGCCAAATATTGTCCTATCCTAACAAACCATACATCAATGGAAAGCTTATTTATTTAAAAAAAAATGACACTTAAGACTGAGTTTGTGGTCCAGGGTCACAAATAAAGTCCAACCGATGAGAAGCCACCATAGGACAGTGACAGCATAAAGTAATTAAAGAGCGACTCAGATCGAGAAGCTTTCCTCAGAGAGCTGGATCAGAGGGTGCGAGAAACACTCACCTTCAACTTCCCTTCACAATGCGGAAACCCGTCAAGCAAGGGTAGTTCACATTTTTCCTGTGCTCCATTCAGCAAGTCTGCACACACAGAAAAAAAGAGAGAAGAACATAATTAGCACACAACAGTCCCAAAACGCAAGTCTGCGCACACAGAAAAAAAGAGAGAAGAACATAATTAGCACACAACAGTCCCAAAACGCAAGTCTGCGCACACAGAAAAAAAGAGAGAAGAACATAATTAGCACACAACAGTCCCAAAACGACACATTTCACAGCTGAAAATCAACAAGATTGTTTGGCACGCAGGTCTCCGCCTGGAAGATCAATACCGTCCAATTATCGCACAATACACTCTCAAATTAACTCGCTAACATAATATTAAGTGCAAAAGCCACATTGCCATTACAAAGCATTCAAATTGTCTCTAATAAGTTACATTGCCTCATTTGAACTGATGAAAAACAACTAAAGGATGAAAAGAACAAACTTAAACAAGAAAAAACAAAAAAACATTGGTTATACCCATGGAAAGTTAAATGTTAACTAAGTCGTAAAGTTTTGCGTACATGTTTTTTGAGACAATGAACCTCAATCATGAAATGCTAACAGAACAAATTTGTTTGAAATTTGGAAGTAAAGTCATTTCTATGTACATTTTCCCATTTAAGTAAATAAGTACATGGGAAATGCATGTACAAATTTGATTTACAAATGATTTGCACTTTTGAACTTTCTTTAAACAAACTTTGTGCTCCCGTTTCATTAAACAAAGCCCAAAATATGTGTAAACAAAATTGAACTAACTTATTAAATATTTTAAAAAGTAAATAATTGTAAATACAGTATATATTGTAACAGTCTAAGGTTAAAGCTTAATTTCAACTGTAGTCCCTGAATAAAACCACACCATGCATTTTTAAAGGCAAGTTTTGATAGGTTTAAAACATTTTTAATACAAGTAGCTCATTTATTAAAGGGGTCATATGACTCTATTTCAATTTTTCCTTTCTCTTTGGAGTGTTACAAGCTCTTGGTGCATAAAGAACATCTGTAAAGTTGCAAAGACTAAAGTCTCTTATCCAAAGAGATATTCTTTATAAAAGTTAAGAGTCAGCCACGCCCACCTAAAACGGCTTGTTCTAACACGCCCCCACATGTATACGTCACTATGTGGGAAGATTTGCATAACGCCGCCCAAATGTTCACGCAAAGAAAGAAGGCGTAACTTTTATTATCGCTGTAGTATTGTTGTTGCCGCCGCCATGTCGTGAAGGCGCTGTGTTTCGTTGTGAAAGCGAAACTACTTTGCTTGGCCTTCCAAAAATGGACACGACTAGAAATCAGTGGTTAAGTTGTATTTACAACACTGTTCCAGAACACTTCAACCCAAATATTCAGATGTGTGCAGCACATTTTATGGAGGACCGTTTCCTGATCCTGGGAGAGTAGACTACAATGCCGGCTGTTCTGACTCAAAGACTGTAAGTACGTTTTTTATATTTAAAGAGTTTTTATATTTTATATATTTAAAGCGAGTTTTTTGGGCAGTGTAGAGTAGGGCTTGTTGTTTGTCATTTCTCCGATCACAAATGCGGCACGATGCAACGCAACACGTATAAGTCATTATAATCCATAATTATGTCCCCACTGGATGCAACGAATGCCTCGTTTATAATGGGTTTTCATGTTTTTGAATCATCGCTCCGGCCTGACAGGGCATCATCACAATATGGTAAGGGGCGTAACATTTCCATCACACGCTTGAGGTATTTGGTCAATCATAACGCACTGGATAGCTGGCCAATCATAGCACACCTTGCTTTTCAGACCGATGAACTTTGTAAAAATCGATGCGTTTCAGAAAGGCAGGGCATAGAGGAGAAACAATAATGTACAGTATGTGGAAAATAATGTGTTTTTTAACCTTAAACCGCATAAACGCATTTCATTACACCAAATACACCAAATAATGTTCTTTTTAGCAGCATCATATGACCCCTTTAATGTAAACCATAAAGTGCAAAATTCACTTCCCTTCAGACTGAATACTTCACAATCACAACCCAAAATCAACAAGCTTTTTCGGCACATGGGCATTCAGCCGGAGAAAGGGATCAATAATGCAGTTAACACGGCAAATTAACACAGTGTGATATTAACACCAAGACCGAACACCCACATCTTGCCAAATGCATTCAAACGGTCTTCAAAGATGTTCTGTTGCTGCTTTACACTGCAGAAAATAACAATGAATGCAAACAAATTTGACATAAAGGGATAGTTCACCCCAAAATTTTAATTCTGTCATTAATTATGCACCCACAAATCGTTCCAAACGTGTAAAAATCTTTGGAACACAAATTAAGATATTTTTGATGAAATCCAAGAGCTTTCTGACTCTCCATAGACAGCAATGCAACTGACACATTCAAGGCCCAGAAAGTAGTAAGGACATCGTTAAAATAGTCCATGTGTCATCAGTGGTTCAACCATAATGTTATGAAGCTATGAGAATACTCTTTGTGTGCAAAGAAAACAATAATAACTTTATTCGACAATGTCCTTACTACCTTTCTGGGCCTTGCACGTATCAGTTGCATTGCTGTCTATGCAGGTTCAGAAATCTCTTGGATTTCATAAAAAATATCTTAATTTGTGTTCCGAAGACGAACGAAGGTCTTACGGGTTTGGAACGGCTTGAGGGTGAGTAATTAATGACAGAATTTTTATTTCTGGATGAACTACCCCTTTAAAATGGGAACTTATCCTGCGTATAATACATAATAATAAATAAATGTTTTGAGCCAAAATGTCTACTATTAAGGTTGATAAGATCAGAATTTACAGCTATCGTTAAAAATATGTTACGTTAGTTACATTATAATTGTTCTTCGTCTTTTTTACTAGAAATTCTTTAAAGCAAAACACTTTGTGTCACAACAAAAGGTTGTTACAAAAATGAACCAAAAACAAACAAGAAAATCAATGATATCTAAAGAACAACTAAATGTTGATAACGTAAAAAACAAAGTAATAAAGCTAAGAAATTTGTAGTCAAAATTACTTTTTCAAAATTTAAAATTTGTCTCAAATAAGTTGCTGTTTGTAATGTTCAAAACATAATACATTCAATTAAACACTGTCAGACAAGAAAAAAGGTCAACTTTTGCATTTTCGTAAGTCATAAGTTTGCGCAAGTTTTACGTCTTTTGAATTGTCATTTTATTTTAAATATCAAATTTTAAGGGTGATTAGATCTCAACTAATACAATTTAGGATTTTCATGACAGTTACCTTTTTGTTTATTGTTTTCTTTTTTTATGGAAATCAAGCTAGCGTTAACAATGATTTTCTGGAATCTTGTTTAATGCTAATTTAATCTTGTTTGCACACAGCATTATTTTACATATTATATTAACAATTTACATTAAAAAGGGTTAGATTGGCAAAGAAAATGATGGCACAGCTTTATACTTTGAACTTTCACTTGTAACTTCCCTTTAGGGCCAAACAAACATAATCTAACCTAGCTTTTTCCTTTCTCTCTAACAGTTTCTGTCGAGCCATCAAATTCCACAATCTCCTTCGTTCTGAGAAACTACTGATATGGATTTAGTCAACACATATATCATGAAAAAACCTTGGACCATGAATGCACTATTTGCAGATTCGAAAGAAACTGATCTTTGGGGACACAAAGTAGGCACACATAATCTACTGTGCAAGCAAATGTGTCTCTCTTCCAATACAAACACGCACCCGCATTCTGCACTCGAACCCTTTTCCGAGTGCAGACTTTTACACATTCACGGACGCTTTTACCTCTCAGGTGTTTAACAGTAGTCCCTCAGGTGTTCCCAGGAGTAAAGAGCTCTTTTCAAGGGCACAATGGAGATAAGAAATCTCAGTGACTCAAGTTACAGAGTTTAAAAAGCCAAGCGATGTAGAATATCAAGTGCAGGGCTGACACAAGTATATGACATCATACAGTGAAGATGGCTATTGTTAAGCCTACATGTAAGCATGTTATATATAACGATCTTTTAGGATGAAACAGCTATTTGTTTCAATTAATTAAACAGCTATTTGAGAGCTTAAAGTTAGGTTAGATCATAATATCATAACTTCAAGAGCTACACAGTTATTTGTTTAATTTGTCTCGAAGTCCTAGGATTATAGCATTTGACTTGACATCTAAAGATTAAATGTGCCGCCTGATGTTTTTGCCACTGATTATCTTCACCCGTTTGTATTAGCTATGAAATCCCTGAAGAGATTAACCTGATCCATAGACTGGGATGTCAGGAGGAGATTCTTAAAGCTTGCAGCTCAATCAAAATCCATTGTTTTCAAAGGAAATGGGACGTAAGAGAGCCGATAAAAGAAGGGAGAGGAGTCGAAACGGGACGAGATGAGAACATTTTGAATTTAAGATGAGGGAAGTGTAAACGAGATGTGGAATGAAGATGAGAAAACAGGAGACAAGGTAAGATGAGATAATATGAGGGAGGGGACAGTGAACGTGATTTCACCAAGTACAACATGTTCTAGGATCAACATCCTTGTTGATGCTTTAACAACATTCCAATCAACCAATCAGAATTGAGGGATAACTTAAGAAAATATCTGTTTTAGGCTTACGATCAGGGTTAGGTGCTTCTACACCCTTGTTAATCAGTTATCATTTCACACTGATTTTAGGAATAAATTATGGGTAGTGTTAGGTTTAGGGGTAGGGATTGGGTTAAGTCTATATTTTTGGACAGTAATGCCGAACCAGGATCAACAAAAGATGTTGATCAAGGAACATGTCTCGGCGACCGGGAGGGGACGGGGAGACAAAATGAGATAAGATGAAGGGAAACAAGAGGAAACAAAATGAGAGGAAACGATATAAGAGAAGATAGGAGATCAGAGGTGAGGAAACGAGATGAGATTATATGAAAGGAGATGATGAGGGAAACAATGAGATGAGACAAGACATGACGAAAATAGACAAGATGAATTCAGATGAGGTGAGACGAGATGAGAGGAACTGACGGGAGATGATACAAGATTAATGGGGAGGAGATGAATCCAGGTGAGGTGAGATGAGATGAGACGCAATGAGGCAAGATGATACAAGATAAAAAGAGAGGAGATGAATCCAGGTAAAGATGAGATGTTACATGATGAAAGGAGAGAAACCCATGTGAGATGAAGTGAGATAAGATGATATCAGATAAGATGAGATGAAAGGAGAAAACAAGAACCCCAGGTGAGGTGCGATGAAAACAAAAGACATGAGACGAAGCGAGACGAGATGAGACGAGATGGAGAGAAACTTATGTGAGGTGAGGTGAGATGAGGAGATGAGATGAGATGAGATGAAAGGAGAGAACAAGATCCCCAGGTGAGACACAGTGAAAAGAAAAGAAACTATACGAGACAAGACAAAAAGACACTAGGTGAGAAGAGACAAGATTAAACAAGATGAGACAAGACAAGATGAGATGAAAGGAGAGAAGAGGAATCCAGGTGAGGTGAGTCACAATAAAAGGAAAAGACACTAATTGTGACGAGACGAGGTGATATGATACGCTACAAGATGAGATAAAAGGAGAGAAGAGCACTCCAGGTGAGACACAGTGAAAAGAAAAGAAACTATACGAGACAAGACGAAAAGACACTAGGTGAGAAGAGACAAGATTAAACAAGATGAGACAAGACAAGATGAGATGAAAGGAGAGAAGAGGAATCCAGGTGAGGTGAGTCACAATAAAAGGAAAAGACACTAATTGTGACGAGACGAGTTGATATGATACGATACAAGATGAGATAAAAGGAGAGAAGAGGACTCCAGGTGAGACACAGTGAAAAGAAAAGAAACTATACGAGACAAGACGAAAAGACACTAGGTGAGAAGAGACGAGATTAAACAAGATGAGACAAGACACGATGAGACCAGATGAGATGAAAGGAGAGAAGAGGAACCCAGGTGAGGTGAGTCACAATAAAAGGAAAAGACACTAATTGTGACGAGACGAGACAAGATGAGATAAAAAGAGAGAAGAGGACTCCAGGTGAGACGAGATAAGATGAGACACAATGAAAAGAAAACGCACTTGGTAAAATGAGATAAGACGAGATGAGACAAGATGAGATGAGACGAGACGAGATGAGATGAAAGGAGAGAAGAGGAACTCAGGTGAGGTGAGATGACACAATGAAAGGAAAAGACACTAGATGAGATGAGATAAGATGAGGGAAAACAGGGCAAGGTGAGATGAGACACGATGAAAGGAAAAAGAAGAGATTAGACGGGAGGAGACAAGACAGTATGAGTGGACTGGAGATGAGAAGAGACAAGAAGAGAGTTGAAGACAAAATGAGAAGAGAAGAGGAGTTGAGTTTAGATAAAGGAGACTATGGGGAGACGGGGTGGAAAGATGATGAGATGAGAGGAGACAAGATGAGAAGAGAAGAAGGGAGGGGAGACGAGGACACAAACTGCAGTAATGTGAGGGTGTTAGCCATGTGATTTCAAATGATTCGATTTGCAAGGGCTGGATCATCTTTCTGCTCTCTCTCTCTCACTCTCTCATAAAGCAGTAAGAGACATGACGGCGCTGCAGAACAATGGCTGGCCACAACCTAAATAGAACAGCACACATTAAGAGCACATCCTGTAAACCAAACAAACACCCCACTGAGGGAACACCAAACAGTAAAGGATGTACGCGTCATTCACAGATTCACATCGCTTAAGGTCACACGCTAACAAACAAAGAATTTAGACCATTTTGAGAGTCACATGACACAACTAACACAAGAGTCATGGGGGAGAAACAACAAAAATGACTCAAGCCTAGCCCAAACATAGCCCAAAAGACAGAAAATGAGGGATGACTATTAAGAAATTACAAAAACGAGCTGTGAAATTCGCCTCTGCTCAGCTTGATGTCATGTTGTGAATGCTTTAACTCGATCGGCTGGTTGGGTGTGTTTAACATACAAATGCAATTTAGAGCTAAATTAGACCTTAATTGGACTTAATTAGACATGAACTCACAAACAAACCCTGATCTGTTTCACACACACACCCACCCACCCACCCACCCACCCACCTAGGTGAGAAGAGACAAGATTAAACAAGATGAGACAAGACAAGATGAGATGAAAGGAGAGAAGAGGAATCCAGGTGAGGTGAGTCACAATAAAAGGAAAAGACACTAATTGTGACGAGACGAGTTGATATGATACGATACAAGATGAGATAAAAGGAGAGAAGAGGACTCCAGGTGAGACACAGTGAAAAGAAAAGAAACTATACGAGACAAGACGAAAAGACACTAGGTGAGAAGAGACGAGATTAAACAAGATGAGACAAGACACGATGAGACCAGATGAGATGAAAGGAGAGAAGAGGAACCCAGGTGAGGTGAGTCACAATAAAAGGAAAAGACACTAATTGTGACGAGACGAGACAAGATGAGATAAAAAGAGAGAAGAGGACTCCAGGTGAGACGAGATAAGATGAGACACAATGAAAAGAAAACGCACTTGGTAAAATGAGATAAGACGAGATGAGACAAGATGAGATGAGACGAGACGAGATGAGATGAAAGGAGAGAAGAGGAACTCAGGTGAGGTGAGATGACACAATGAAAGGAAAAGACACTAGATGAGATGAGATAAGATGAGGGAAAACAGGGCAAGGTGAGATGAGACACGATGAAAGGAAAAAGAAGAGATTAGACGGGAGGAGACAAGACAGTATGAGTGGACTGGAGATGAGAAGAGACAAGAAGAGAGTTGAAGACAAAATGAGAAGAGAAGAGGAGTTGAGTTTAGATAAAGGAGACTATGGGGAGACGGGGTGGAAAGATGATGAGATGAGAGGAGACAAGATGAGAAGAGAAGAAGGGAGGGGAGACGAGGACACAAACTGCAGTAATGTGAGGGTGTTAGCCATGTGATTTCAAATGATTCGATTTGCAAGGGCTGGATCATCTTTCTGCTCTCTCTCTCTCACTCTCTCATAAAGCAGTAAGAGACATGACGGCGCTGCAGAACAATGGCTGGCCACAACCTAAATAGAACAGCACACATTAAGAGCACATCCTGTAAACCAAACAAACACCCCACTGAGGGAACACCAAACAGTAAAGGATGTACGCGTCATTCACAGATTCACATCGCTTAAGGTCACACGCTAACAAACAAAGAATTTAGACCATTTTGAGAGTCACATGACACAACTAACACAAGAGTCATGGGGGAGAAACAACAAAAATGACTCAAGCCTAGCCCAAACATAGCCCAAAAGACAGAAAATGAGGGATGACTATTAAGAAATTACAAAAACGAGCTGTGAAATTCGCCTCTGCTCAGCTTGATGTCATGTTGTGAATGCTTTAACTCGATCGGCTGGTTGGGTGTGTTTAACATACAAATGCAATTTAGAGCTAAATTAGACCTTAATTGGACTTAATTAGACATGAACTCACAAACAAACCCTGATCTGTTTCACACACACACCCACCCACCACACACACACACACACACACACAGGACACACAGGACACACTTGTCTACCGCAGAGAGATTGTTTTACAACACAGAATCCAATAACATGACAAACGCAAGGCATTCTGGGATGCAGTGACGCCACTGGTACTGATACTGACTAGGTTTAAATTCATGCTGAATTTGAAATAGCATAACATACTACGCCTCCAGTCTCTGTTCTATGTTTTTATAATACTACTATGATAATGTGCATTTCCGAATTCAGCCCTAATTTGCATGCTATGCATACTAAATATTACACAATACTGAAACTGGATTCCCCAAATCACACTACATTGGGTATACTATTTCCTATGGATTTTTAAAGTATGCACCCATGCATTATCAGGCTAATATTACCCACAATCCCTTGCGTTACTTAAGAGCAGACTGTCTGTGATGGTTTTCAACTGATTTTTTCTTCAAAGATGAGATGATACAAGAAAAGATTAGATTAGACAAGAGAAGAGAAGAGGGCCGTGAAATGCATTATGGGATGCGGTGACATCACTTCTAGTGAAACTAGCTTAACCTGATACCTAATTTGCAAGATTTCCATACTAAATTGTATGCAATATTGGAAATTGTGTTGCAAAACAGTACGGCCAACTTACTCCATGGCATACTATATCTAATTTTTGATGTGTGCAACCCTCGAAAGTGGACTAGTTTGCAACGTTTTCAGAGTGAATCATATGGATTTTTGAAGTGTGCATACATTCAGGCTATTTTTACCCACAATTCCCTTAGCACTACGGAAGTCTGCAACATTTTTTGGGAGGGAAACTTTTCTGTTCAAAAAAAATGCCAGAAATCGGATGGATTTGTGATGTATACATTTGTGAACTTTAAGCAAATATTGCCAACAATCCCCTCAGCACTGCTAAAGTGGATTAGTTTGCGAAGTTGCTAGAGTGACCTATTCAAGAAACATACCAGGAATCGTATGGATTTTTAAAGTGTGTAAAATTTTCTAGACTTTAGGCTAATATTACCCACAATCCATTTAGCGCTACAAATGTTTGCAATGTTTTTTGGGGGAAAGTCTTCTGTTAAAGAAGCATGCTAGAAATCCGGTGGATTTCTGATGCGTGTATACGGTTGTGTTTTTTAAGCTGATATTACCCACAATTCCTTAAGCACTACTAAAGTGGACAAATTTTTACCCATTTAAGAAATATGCCAGGAATCATATGGAATTTTAAAGGGTCTGTAAGTCCCTAGACTTTAGGCTAATACTACCCACAATCCCTTCATGCTAGGAATCCGATTGATTTTTGAAGTGTGCATAAGATTGTGTACTTTAGGGTAATATTACCCATAATCCCTTCGGCGCTACTAAAGTGGACAAGTTTGTGAAGTTTTTATAGTGACCTGTTAAAGAAAGATGCCAGGAATCGTATAGATTTTTAAAGTGTCCATAAGTTTCTAGACTTTAGGCTAATATTACCCCCAACCCCCTTCAGCGATATGAAAGTTTGCCATGTTTTTTGGAGGGAAACTCTTCTGTTTAAAAAACGTTGCAGGAATCCGATGGATTTTTGAAGTGTGCATAGGTTTGTGTACTTCAGGCTAATATTACCCATAATTTCTTCAGCGCTATTAAAGTGGACTAGTTAACAATGTTTTTTTGAGTGGACTAGTTTTGGATAATTGTACCATCATACGTGCGTTTGCTGATTGGCCGATAACGTCCAAATATCAAGTTAGACATAAGTAGTTACGCGTTTTCCTTACATGAACTGAACTTCTTACTGTCAACATACAAAAAACAATGATTAGCTGAGAGGAAGAGAGAAAGGGAATGATTTCGAGTCTGCATGTGGCGCTACGGAGAGTGGAAAAAACAGCTGTGCTTGACACAGGCTCAACATACACCCTTGTAAACACGCAATCACATAAACACACATACACACAGATGGGCGTTTTCCGTCACACACTCCTCCAGGCTAAATAGTGCGAGACCCCGCAAGACAAACAACAGTCATCAAGAAGACAACGAGTGCATCTTTCAATGCAAAAACAACAAGAAATGGAGGAGCGAGAGGGGAAATGCACTCAGGAGAGCTGTCTCTCTCTCTGTTGCACTTCAGTGAGACACATTTCCCTCTGAGCAGCGCGTGTTTGTCTCTCTCATGCCAGAAAACACACACCGAGGGCACTTCTATGGCTAGTTTGGAGGAGTGTGAGAGTGCAGTGCTCTTGTGTGTGTGTGTGTGTGTGTGTGTAATCTCTGTTCCAGGCGAATTTGAGGTCGTAAACTCTTTCTGCCAAGCTGGAAGGGTTTTGCTAAAGCTTTCAACTGGATGTGACTCACACACATTTACTTTTAAATCTGGTCAAATTATAGATGATTAATGTTAATATAAAGGTGAATTTTTTGTTTTTATGAAAACACAGAGAGAGAAACATTATTTTCATTACAATTACAAAAATTTCCAAATTAAATTGTCATCACAGTAATGCATTTGGATTTATTTTTGCAATAAAAAAAACTTTTTAATGTATAATAAAATATTGTATTTTATAATACAATATAGTATAGCTACTACTACTACTGTGTTTAAAAAAAAAAATACAATAATGAGTATATATACAGTGGGGCAAAAAAGTATTTAGTCAGCCACCAATTGTGCAAGTTCTCCCACTTAAAAAGATTTATATTTGTATATATATATATATATATATATATATATATATCCAATTATAACTACTTCAAAAATAACTCTTATCCAACTGCCCCAAAATTATAAATAAGAAAATACATTTTGATTTCTTCCTTTTTTATTACATTTTTATTAAATAAAATTTTTATTAATTTTGTATTGGGTAGCACAGCAATATCCAAAAAGTGAGCTCAGTAATGCTGTGTCATGATCCGGAACAGCCATTTCAAGCAACACATTCCAAAAATACATGAGCTGAAACAGTTCTGAAGAGAGAAATGGGCCAAAATAACTCCAAGTTGCTGCTGAAGGTCTGATGCAGCTACAGAAAGCGTCTGGTTGAAGGTATTGGCGATTCAGAAGGTTCCATGGAAAGCCTTACATTTTTTACTTTTGACGTCTACATTCATTTTTATAGAAATTACAAAAAAAAATGCAAGATTAATGTAACATTTTGGGCTCTTAATTAAGTTCCACTGTGTGCTGACAATCGTTCTCTGAATCAGATCATCGTCCCACAAGAGAACGGTCCAACACAATGAGCCTTTCAGTACCCAGCACTGATAACTATCACATTTCTGACTACACAAGAGCCGAAGAGGCCAACAATTGGACTGACAGACAAGCAGTTACACACTAATGGAGACCAAAAAAAAGACGTGAGCTCTCTCATCAGCAACATATTGCTTCATGACACAGCACAAAAGCATTAAACCCAACAGATGAAACTCACAACCAGTCTGTTCACCTGTTACGCTCCTTACGCATCAGTTACCACCTGCTGAAATCGCACAAGTGTACATTTCAGACTCGCCCATTTCTCGGCACGTGCACCCAGTCCTCTGGGACCACGCACAAGCCGACAAGAATGGATTGTCAAAGTGGATCCAAAACGAGGAACCAAAAAACTAATTGTCAGCTTGTGCTGCTGATAAAAGTGCATGTTTCTGACATTTTTGGAGACAAATTGCTAAAAATTAAACAAAAAATGGTCCATTAATTGACTACTGTTTTTATTCATTTCTAAACATCCTAAACGTAAATTTTTTTTTCATTTTTTGCAGGTTAAGTTATGCTTAATACAAAACAGGAAGTCCCCATCGTGACCGTCTTGCGTTATTGGTGAGATGAACGATAGCATTCAGCTAGTTGTGGTTAGTATTACTGGTTCAGCCTGTTCCCTAAAGAGGGAAGTCACATCCGCCCTAGATGTATAAATACAAATGCAGGGACACTCCTCACCCAACCACGACTCTCTGGAGATCTCTGGCTCTGCAAAACAGGTGACAAACATCCAGAACTGGGAAATTATGACCAAATGTGTGAGTTTGTGCTATGTGTTCATTAGCAACCCAGCGAAGCCAAAGCAAAGTCTCATTCAGGAATATTTTTATCAGACCAAATAATCTGAAAAGGTTTTGCAACAATATCAAAATCACGCTTATCCAGATAACAAGTTGCAGATAAGGGAATGGGAAAACAATTGCTGAAATATTTAAAATGATCACTGACATGTCTGTGATGATATGTCTGTACTATATCGGTTAAATCTGAAAGTGTTTTTTTAATTTATTTTATCAGTCGATTTTGGTTGAGTTGTGTTGCACTTCTTTAGTTAATAATAGATTTTTGTTTAGAATATTTAATTTTTTATTTAATCAGTCAAAAATCATAACTTTTATTATTGTCCATTTATCACTCATTATCAGCCAGAATTTCAATATCGGCGCAACCCCTAAGTGGGTTAAAATAGATAAAAAGAAAACCATACTAGATTTTTGGTTACACATTATCTGAAGAAAGTGCCAAAACTCATACAAAACTCACAATCTTGAGTTCATTTTTACGCAAAAATCATAAGTTTAAATCTCTAAAATATAGTAGATATTGTTCACAAGTCACACAATTTGAAGAATCATTCATGTATTTCAAAGAAACGGGATAAATTCAATTGAACACTTAAGAGTCAAAAATCGTAACTTTTAGTATCGTCCATTTATCGTTCATAACATGAAAACAATTATCGGAAATTTTTATATCAGTGCAACCCTCAAGTGGGTTAAAAGAGATAGAAAGATAGAAAAACCTAACTAGATTTTTGGTTACACATTATCTGAAGAATATGGCAAAACTCGTATAAAACTTGCAACCTTGAAGTTACGTTGATCGTTTTTATGTAAAAATCGTAAGTTTGACCACAACAAAAAGTAGCGGGACATTCTTCACAAAAAAGCCACACAAATTCAGGAATCATTCATGTACACTGAACAAAATTATAAACGCAACACTTTTGTTTTTGCCCCCATTTTTCATGAGCTAAATTCAAAGATCTAAGACTTTTTCTATGTAAACAAAAGGCCTATTTCTCTCAAATATTGTTCACAAATCTGTCTAAAAGAGACGGCTTATGGTAGAGAAATGAACATTCAATTCACGGGCAACAGCTCTGGTGGACATTCCTGCAGTCAGCATGCCAATTGCACGCTCCCTCAAAACTTGCGACATCTGTGGCATTGTGCTGTGTGATAAAACTGCACATTTTAGAGTGGCCTTTTATTGTGGCCAGCCTAAGGCACACCTGTGCAATAATCATGCTGTCTAATCAGCATCTTGATATGCCACACCTGTGAGGTGGATGGATTATCTCGGCAAAGGAGAAGTGCTCACTAACACAGATTTAGACAGATTTGTGAACAATATTTGAGAGAAATAGGCCTTTTGTGTACATAGAAAAAGTCTTAGATCTTTGAGTTCAGCTCATGAAAAATGGGGGCAAAAACAAAAGTGTTGCGTTTATAATTTTGTTCAATATATATAAAAGAAACGGGACAAATACAATTTAACAGAGTGAAAAATCCAAGCCTTTAATATCATCCATTTATCACACATAATATGAAAATAATTATTGGCCAGAATTTTAAAATTGGTGCGACCCCTGTGAGTTAAGAGATGAAAAGAAAACCATCCTAGATTTTTTGTTACACATTATCTGAAGAAAGTGGCAAAACTCATTCACAACTACCAACCCTGGAGATAAGTTTGCATCATTAAAACAAGTAGTAGGACAATGTTCACGACAAGTCACACAATTTAAAAAAACATTCATGTATTTTGAAAAAAAAACGGGACCAATTCAATTGGCCACTTAGTCAAAAACCTTTTAGTATAGTCCATTTATCGCTCACAACATGAAAATAATTTCATTCACGTCTATCAAACAAACGGTGGAGGATGAATTCAATTTAACAATTTTTTTCCAGCTAATCAACAATAAAAACACTGACAGCCAATCAGAATCCACCTGACTTTATAGAGCTGGAGCATTTAAAGCGGCAGATATCATAACTGCAACATTTTTATATTAAACAGAACTTAAGTTGGTGTGGATGCTAATATAGTTAACATTCTTGATGTGAACAAGCCTTAACTGTAACTTTAACCCTGCGTGTCTCTTTTAGCTAGCAAGAATGAACTATTGTTCATGGCCTGCGAGCGTTTAGCTTATTAATTACACGTTGGCCTTGCGTCCACCAGCGGCATCTACGAGCACAATGAAGCAAGCCCTGTTTAGCTAACAGTGGGTATCTCTGTCTGTGTCTCTCGCTCTCCCTCTATCTCCGAGGATTCTAGGTTCTAGTCAAGAGCCAGAAGCGTAGAGTGTGCCAGCAGCGTCGTTTCAGCACCGTCCTGAGAGATGGTAACAGACACCGCTGGCGCAAACAAACACACACACATAGACACACAAGCCACGAGCCGCAAGAACACCTGAGCTCTCTTCGCTGCTGGCACGCAGAGCCGATAACCTCTGAGAAAGAGAGAGAGTCGAGGTGAAACGTGCCATGTTTGGATAGATAACATCGGCGGGCAACGGTTCAGTGGTTTTAATCTGGTGGATCCGCAGACGCACACGTGAGATAATGTCAATCCAGGTCTGATGTTATCCTAAGAGTGAAGACAATAGGAATAATTTACCAAAGGACCAAACATTAGCATATTACACATGTTAGGTGTGTCATTTTTGAGCAAGCACTAGCGTCATTCCCATTTTTTCCAAACAAATATAACATTCCCACCAAACTGAGACTCAGGAATTTGGTTAAGACAGTGTTGCTAGGTTGTTTGTTGGGCAACAGCATTTATATCTCAGTGTTTATGATGCTTAAGATTTGATTATTTAAAAAAAAATTCAATCGTCATCCAAGTATTTTAAACTTTATGGAAAAATACTCAACGAACCTCTTAAAATATACCTAGCCGACATGTTACTTACATGGATCTTCATATGCTGAAACATCTGATATTTTCTACTCTTCTTTATGTTGGAAAGAAGTTGTCGTTTCTGGTGGCTATGCCTTATTAACTATGGATGCACCGAAATGAAAATTTTTGTCCGAAGCCGAACAAAATGAAACACTGAGCCGAAAGCCGAATACCGAACACGGTTTTTAAAAAATGTTTCCCCATTTTGCCAATTTTTTTAACCACTGCATAAGTTAAATAGCCAAAATGTGCTTTTTACTGTTTTGTCTTGCTTTTCAAAGAAAAAAATAATTTACAAAACAACAATTTAAAAATATTTACTTAACACTGAACATTTTTTTACATTCTAGCAGACATTATACCAATAAAACACAACTTAACTTAAAATTAACAAGTTAGTAAAATAATATTTTTTGGCCATTTTTTGGACCCCCTTCTTGAATCAGGCATGTATTTTTTTACCATACAAATAAAAGCAGCCTTGCTGAGCAGAAGAGACTTATGTTAAAACATTAGAAAACATTATAGATCCCAGTCTGAACACTGTGTGTAAATGTTACAATAAATGTGTTAATAGAGCTGTTGTAATTATTATTGTCATTATTATTTTCTTTTACAGAACAACAGTAAAATTACAATAGTAACATTTATTCATGTTGATGGAGTTCTTGCTCTTTCTCAGCTTTTATTTTGGCAGAAACCCGCATGAAGACCTCAGACCTCATGCATTTACAAGGCATGTCACATGCCTTGTAAAAATTCATAAAAATGTTACTGAGCAGCTGACGAGTAACACTGTTTCAGTGCAGATTTTCCTCGCGCTTTGGACTTTGAACCCTGCCGCCACGAGGTCGTGCAGTGCTGTTTGAATACATGCAATTCGTGTGTGTATTAGAAAGCATAACATTCTGCAGTTTATTTAATTGTTCAAGGGCATTCCGCGATTTCAAACATCATACAGTAACCAGCAACAACCCCCCTTCCTCTTCTCATCGAAGACATGCGATGCATGCAGTACTAAACAAACTCGCTGTCAGTGCTTGTAATGATTTTTTGCGTCTTTCTCGGACAGCTTTAAATGTTTCCACACTGCCGTCTTGTTTGCTGCATTAGCGCGTGCCTCTATTTGATTGCGTCACGTCAGTTCGGTACAATTTATTCGGTCTTTTCGCTTATTCGGCCAAACACGAAAGTGTTTTTTTTGCTATTTTCGGCTGAATCATTTCGGTTGCCGAACATTCGGTGCATCCCTATTATTAACGTTAATTTATCATTGTTAAAAATGATGGCAATGAACTTGGAAAAATACTTTATGGTCAGATTGAAAAAACAACAAGGTCCAAGAACTCAACAACAAACAAAGTGTAGCTAGCTTACATTGATCTTTCGACATTGATCTTCTGAAAATAAAATTTTCTACCATACGTTTATGACTACTTATGCTTTAAATGGATGAATTTATTGGCGCAAATGTTAGATGCTAATTCAATTCTGATTAAATCTAATTGAGAAAACAATGAGAATCCTAAACAAGAAAAAGGACAGCGCTCACATTTTAAAAACAATAATGAAGACAATATAAACAAAGCAAATAGTTAGCTGAATATCCAGAAAAATAACATGGTTCTTTAAATGTAGGTAGCTGATATTTTTACGTTACAAATTACAATATTTTGTATCCCTCTTTGTGCTAGCTACAAGATTCAATTTGTTGTGACTAACATCAATATGCGTTTACGAAAAACAGCAAAGCTAACTGGCTGCTGGAACATTGAGGTCATTTGCTTCCAAAACAAACTCAACAAATAGACTCTCAGATCTTCTAATAAACAACTTTGGGCCAATCAGAAGACGAATTCAATCGTATATTGGTTGTCGACTGAGAGAAGCAACTTTCAAACTGCAACAAAGAGACGTATTCTGACACTGCTGGGAAACAAAACACTTTTGAGGTTAACAGCAGGTGACCTATGAACAAAACGCCCTTCCATTTCTTCGAAATATTTGTTTCTTCAAACATCAAATGCACCCACTGAGAGGAACTCAGCAAGAACGAGCAGAAGGAGAATGTTGTCGGATGAGTTCACACGTATACTCGCCAGTTTACAGTTCCAACATGAAGACCACAATGAGTCTTTGTGCGGCCCTCTCAGACGGTATTACTTAGATTTGTCATCATGTTGACGGACTATAAAGAGTCGTTTGATAGCTCTGAGAAGCAGGACCTTTCTTGCTTTTCTTTGCTAGCTGCCAGGCCCACTCAGTCACTCATCAGGGAATAATAGTGCTTTGGAGAGCTTGGGACTGCGTGTAAAGATCCGAGCTGCTGTCATCCTGAACTATGACTTACAATTTAAAATGTTGGTTTGAGTTCTCAAAGACTTCTACAGCATGTTGACTGTGTCTGTTAAGCAAACAGAGACTTAAACGACATTTCAACATTTTAACACACTGCAAAACTCGATGCTATAAAAATAGCATCTTCTAGATGGTTTTAGCACATTGTTAAGTGGTTGCTAAAGGTTTTCCAGGTGGTTTTAATGTGTTAAGTGGTTGCTACCATCTTCTAGCTTATTTTAGCGCGTTGTTTTTGCATCTGCTAACATGTTCTTGGTTATAATGCAATGTTAAGCGGTTGTAAAAGGTTTTCCGGGTGGTTTTAACGTGTTTGTTAAGCAGCTGCCTGCGTCTTCTGGCTTATTTTAACATGTTGATTTGCATCTGCTAGCGTGTTCTTGATGGTTTTAGCGCATTGCTAAGTGGTTGCTAAAGGTTTTCTAGGTGGTTTGCAGCTGCTAGCGTGTTCTTGATGGTTTTAGCACATTGCTAAGCAGTTGCTAAAGGTTTTTGTCGTCATTTGTATTCGTTTTTTTCATGTCTATTTATTATATTGCATGTCTATTTTCTAATTTACATGTTTTATTTGAATTATTTTAGTAAATCAAGTTAAACTAAATGAAAATGACAAATGTTCCTTTAGCAACCTTGGTATTATAGTGATGCTTGACGTATCAAGTACTGCTTACAATGGTGGAAAAAAAAGAGCTAAATTATTTACGCTGTGCACAATCTTCGCAAATCAAGTTAGCATTGACGAACGGTGAGTGTTACACAATCTAATGCCATAATAACACACCATATCCATCACATACTGTAATTTTAACCTGCCTTTGAAACGTAATGCATCTTTTAAAGTAATTTAGCTAGGTTTGAGATATAAACAAAAGGTCGTCACCAGAACTGTCATCACAGCGGGTCTGTCAAAAAAAACAGTCGGAGAGAGAGAGGGTTAGCGATATCCAGCCGCTGTCAAGCCCCACATGACTCAACGGGGGGTTGGCCTATATTAAGCACAGTGAGTCAGAGACGATGATTACATCCGCACATCAAGTCCAGTACATCCACACACACATCAAGTCCAGTACATCCGCACACACATCAAGTCCGGTGACAGAGAAATCACACACATACAACCTTTACAAAAACGCACTGAGGACGAACCACGTTACAGTGATGGCATCAGATGGTAATACTATGGTATTTTAACATAAGCATGGAACTGAATGATTACCATGTTTTATGTGGCACTTCTGAGAATACCATTGTAAAAATATGGTATCACCATGGTAAATGTCCAAAACCAACATATTACAATAGTACATGCCAAAAAAAAAAACAATACTACTGTGGTAATTGTTTAAAAAAAAACGCAGTATTTCCTGTGAACATATCCAAAAAACAAAGTATTACTGTGGTAAATATTCAAAGCCACTGCATTGTAACTGTACATGTACCAAAAAACCCAAAAAAACTTGATACTACTATGGTAAATGCATAGAAACATAATTCTAATGTACATATCCAAAAAAACAAAAACATGGTTGTACAAGAAAATGTTGTATTACTGTGGTAAATATCTTGTTCTGTCCAGGCTGGACTATTCTGCCGTGCAAAGGCAAAAGACCATAACTTCGATTAAAAACTGCCATCTCTCAGATGGCACAGTGCGTACAGAACACACACACGCATAGAGTTTAGCATCAAACTTCAATGTTGCCAAGTCAAACTTTGCTTTAGTGACAAGCTACATTAACTCTTGGTTTCGTCACTACAACCTGAAACAACGCTACAGTATAAACACAGTAAAAATCAATAAACATAACTGTCAACCACAAAAACCGCCTCAGCAGAGAACCTCACGTCAATGAAAAGCAGTTTATGTTTCCACTTTCCATGAACAATTCAAACAGTATTTGACAATAAATATCCCGTTTGACTACAAAGCTCCCACTCATAACACAGCCAAGCCATTTTTTCTAACAAATACTTGGTGAAACTACAAATAGTTAGTTTTCTCCCACGGTCGTTAATCATCTTGGAGCTGAAGGAAAATCAATGGGATCCAATAAAGAAGGCAGGAGCTGTGAAAGAAAACCATGTATGTGTGTGTGTGTGTGATGCATATGAGAGTGTGTGCCGTGATGTGTAAAGAGTGCTGTGTTTACTCGGAGGTCTGCGGAGGGCCGTGGACTTTGGAAATGGGGGCAGTCGAGGAGAAAGATTACCAGAAAATACTTCAATACGAGAAAGAGCATCTGTACCTGCCACGTTGACTTTCTCTGGGTTGACAGGGTTCGGTCCAGGGGTCCCAGTTCCGTTGGTCAGGTTGCTACTGGTGCCGTTGTACATGATATTGTCCACTTTAGACTCCAGCTTTGATAATCTCTGCATTATATTATCCAGAAGAACAGCTAGAGTCTTCTTCAGATCTGCACAACAGAATATGATATACATATTAGCTAGAACATTACAATAAAGCAGAGAAATTTATATTAGTTTTTAGTATTTATATTATATAAATATATATATAATGTGATTATTAAATAATACAATAATTACTACTTTCAAAAAATAAAATATCTTTATACAAAATAATAATGTTCCATAATATATAAAATATAAATTGTATATATAGCTTATATAACACTAAAATAAGTAAAAAACTGTATAAATATATTTTAGTTTTGTATTTCATACACATTATATATACAAATTTATCATATACAGTGGTGTGAAAAAGTGTTGGCCCCCTTCCTGATGTCTTTATTTCAAACCAGAAATTATTCTACAAATAAAAATACACAACTTGTATTTATAAAAAATAAAAATAAAAACAATATTATAGTATAACATAAAATTTCTCCATAAATTTTCTTCATACATTTCTGTGCATATTTACTATGTATATATAAATACACACACATGCATGTATATATTTAAAGGTCCCATATTGTCAAAACTGAAATTTCCAGGCTTTTTTCACGATAACTGAGGTCAAAAAATCGCGCGAATATGAACGTGGTTTGGCGCAGCTCGTCAGTGAACAACGGCTCTGTGTAGTTAATGCTGCTCAATGTGACAGCACGCAGGTGATGGAGATTTACCGCTGTTTACAGAACCGGCTTTCTGACAAGATGCGCATTAAATATCGCATGTGATCTATCGTGCAGCCCTAATATATATATTACATATATATTTCAATTTTTTGATGTAACTGAAAGTTCAGACAAACATAAAACAATATTATAGGAATTATATAAATGTTATTATATAAATGTTTATTTTCAAAATGTTTTGAATCTGAATAATTTCACACAAGATTTTCTACACACAAAATATGACACTTGAATGCTGGCATTTAGAAAAATACTAAACTATGATATATAAAATAAATAAAAATATATATATATATATATATAATACAAAATTTGTGTATTTTTGATGTTTATTTTCAAAATGTTTTGAATCTGAATAAAACTTCACTCAAGATTATTTTCTACACAAAAATATGAAACTTAAAAGCAAGTACTTAAAAATATAACAATTTTTATATATATATATATCTATATATATATATAAATAATTTCAGCTAAAGCATGTTAAGTATAAAATATCTTTGTTTGTGAAATGAGTGACCGAAATCTGCTGTGAAAGTTTATGTAGTATGTATCAGACATTTGTTCATCTAGTATGGATCAGACATATGCATTGTTAAACATACAAATTTAAGGGGGTCTGAATACTTTCCGTACCCACTGTATATATATATTTATGTGTGTGTGTGTGTGTGTGTGTGAATATTCTATTTATTTATAATTAAGAGTAATTATAAGTACTTATAAGTAAATAAGAACCAAAATCAAGATTTATTTTTCTCAAGATGAATTTGAAGTTTTCTGACACACAATTTAAGGTGTATTAAGCATTTATCAATCTTTTCTTCTGTACGAAACGAAACGAATAGAGTAGAGTAGAGTAGAGTAGAATAAATTATGATGAACTAATAGGCAGTGGCGGCTCGTCGGGGGAGACACAGCTTCCCCAAAATTTTTAGGTGAAAATGGGAGGAGGACGATTTAATGTTAATAAAATTCACAATTCATTTCAGTTCATGTCTCAGAATGTGTATTTTTTGTAATTTTACAGATGTAATACCATAACATGTTAATGAAGTTGGAAAGCGCCGCTTTTCTATCGCGAATGTGCCGAATCGGCTGACATAATTACAACCGCTAGGGGATGGAGAAGGGTAGGGTGAGGCCGGGCGAGAGCTGAGCTCTCGTGCCTCCGTTGGTAAAAAAAAAATTAGCCAATCAGCATCGAGTGTTCACTTTCAGTGCTGAGGAGCGTTGAGAAAAGAAACTTTGCAAGGGAGGCTAGCCTCTTTCTGATATCAACCAATCATCACGGAGATGTAAATTACGTGATATTAGTTTGAACGTCTGCCGCTGCACTGATAATGTACCAAGTACTTATGAGTAGCAATATTGAATATTTGATCGCATACAGATTTACCAAGCTGTCATTCAAACCGTATATATACAAATTAAAAAAAGAGAAAACAGCCTAAGCTGGATATAGGCTACAGTAGTCGGCTTAATTAAATGGCACAACAGGCAGCTCTCTTTTAACACAGACTTTTAAGAAGGGATGGATGTTTGCTTCAAGTGATAGGCCAGGTAAGTGAAATTATATTATCTTGCTGTATGTGTCGTTTTCTTTACGTTTTCTGACTAAAAGCAACAAAAAAGCCATTTTAAAGTGGTTAAGCAAATAATAATAATAATAATAATAATAATCGGCAGGGATCCCAGACCAATACAATTAGTGTGCCTCCTCTATTTTAAAACCCACGAGCCGCCACTGCTAATAGGCACAACGCCCATTTAGACGCTCAATCCAGACACTTAACCGAAAGAGGCCAACACACCTCCAGCATTTCAAACAGGTTTTAATGTGACTCCATCTGAAACACAAGCTTCCTGCAGGAATAAAACACCATCCATACGCTCAATAACCTTTCATCTTGATAATACACAATAAAAGATTATCAATTATGCAAACAGCCTTAAAATCATTTAAATTTAAATCTTTCAAGCTGCAAGACAGCTAGGTAAAACAAGCTTTATGGGAATAACAAAATCTTACAGACAATAATGGGATCAGGACATGGAAAACAAACATTGTCTTGCTGTTTTGAAGAAAAACAGCTCAACATACAATAACCGTTAAAACCGATAATCGTTTTTGACCAATATTTCATTTCACCAATATTCACGTATCCAACAACTATACTCACAGGAAAACTTAATTCACAAATTGTTTGGATAACATATTAAAAGGTATTTGTTACAAATAAAAAAAAAGGGTTACACTTTACTTGAAGGGGTGTGCATAAGACTGACATGACACCTTCATAATCATGACATGACACCTACATAATCAAGACATGACACATGCCATGAATATGAAGGTTTTTTATGCATGTTTATGACAACTGTCATTAAGTGTCATTCGCTCAGTTATGTCATTTTTAATGCAAATATGACATTATTTGACCTAACCCTAACCTAACCCTACCCCTACCCTTACCCCTAACCATAGCCCATAACAAATACATCTCAAACAATGTCATCTTTGCATTCAAAATTACATAACTGAGCGAATGACACTTAATGACAGTTGTCATAAACATGCATACAACCTCCTTCATATTCATGACATGTGTCATGTCATGATTATGAAGGTGTCATGTTAGTCTTATGCACACCCCTTCAAGTAAAGTGTTACCAAAAAAAGCTTAAAAACTAAAAATGCCCTTAAAATGCAAATACAAAAAAATAATCCCACAAGTAACAATAATAGTAATATTAACTCTTTCCCCGCCATTGACGAGTTATCTCGTCTTTTAGAAGAAAACGCTTCCCCGCCAAAGACGAGTTTTTACTGTTTTTCGTGTTTTCAGTGTCATACACTCGAGGGCGCTATTACACATCTTCTGAACGAGTACAAAACCTCCCGAACAAAAAACACACGTGAACAGGACGGAGAAACGAGCAATCTCTAATGTAAACAGATGCATATGAAAAATAATGCGATCATCAGCAATAGACAGCATATAAATGAAAACTGCATAATGTTACAGAGTAAAATGTTAATCCAGGAAGTGGTATATGTCTGTGCAAGCTTTGGAGGTGTTGATGGAAGCGATTTACTAGATTTATGCTTTCATAATCGTACTGAATATTATCCAGATGTAGTTTTAGATAAAAAATGTGATTTTGTCACCTTTTTGCTCAAAATTATGCATTTTTATGAAACCTACCTATATTCAACTGTTGATAAAAAATAATGATTTAAGCTAGAATAAAATTGATTTTTTTTGTTTAAAAGTAGAGGCTCTGATCTTTATTTTGGTGTATTGCATATTCAAATATTCATACAGCAAAATATACTAGAGGCCATCAATTTAGATGCTCAATCCAGACACTTAACCGAAAGAGGCCAACACACCTCCAGCATTTCAAACAGGTTTTAATGTGACTCCATCTGAAACACAAGCTTCCTGCAGGAATAAAACACCATCCATACGCTCAATAACCTTTCATCTTGATAATACACAATAAAAGATGACTATGCTCTAATGCAGAGAGTGACAGAGGAAAAGTGCAGTTTGGAATGATCCAAATGCAATTATGAACCAGAATCTTGAGATTCATTGAGTAGAGATTCCTGACTAAGTGATTTATTAGCAAACAAACTGCATGCAATAAAATCAATAACAATACAGAAGGACAAATAAGCTTTATTCTTTAATGATGCTTCATTCCTGGGTGACCACAATTACTGTCATTAACTAGATTCCTTTTTACATTCAATTCATCCAGGATACTTGAACTGAGAACAAACACGTTGATAAACTTGTTTCCAGTTTAAAACGCCTTGAAATACTTGTTCCTGTTTCTCACTCACATCTCATAAAAGAATGAAGGACATAATAGAAATGTACTTTTCATGATGCACGACTAGTGAAGCCTGGCCCAATTTCCCCATCCAATCAAATCCCAAACGATCCCATCCCATTACTTCTTGCTAAACATTCTTTTTCATGCAGAAATATGTCACATTATGGAAGTTAAACTCGTTGCGAATGTCTCAAACTCATTTTATCGCTTTCTCTCTGGCTCAAAAAATAGTCCAAATCCAGCAGGATTTTCTCTGACAGATGGAGACAAGAGAGTATAATCCATATTTCTATGTCACTGAGTGCCGTAGCTCACGATGATGAGGATGTCATGACGTCATGATCACTAAATCCCTCAGAGAGCCGTACAGCCTTCAGGACGGGCCACATTCATGTGATATTAGTTTTTTTTCCCAAAAGGACATGTGATTTTTTTTATCTTATTTGTCTCACAAGCTGCTAGACAACTGTATAAAACAAGTTTTGTGGGAATCCTTATTATCTTATCGATAGTATGAGATCATGACATGTTAAACATGAATTTTTTATTTTTTTACATTTACATTTATTCATTTAGCAGACACTTTTATCCAAAGCGACTTACAATTGGGGAATACATTTGGGGAATTTTCTCATTGTTTTGAAGGATAACCATCTAAAATACAATAACCGATAAAGCCGATAATCAGTTTGACCAGTTTTTTTTTTACCGATATTCATTTCTATGAAAAAGCACTCAACAGCAATATTCACAGGTAAAGTAACTTAATTTATAAATTGTTTGGATAATAATTTTCAAGTTATTCAAGTTAAAATAGCAGTCATTCAAGTTAAAATAGCATATAAATTATGCAAACAGCCTTAAAATAATTAAAATGTAAATCAAGACAGCTAGGTAAAACAAGTTTTATGGGAATAACAAAATCTTACAGACAATAATGGGATCAGGACATGGAAAACAAACATTGTCTTGCTGTTTTGAAGAAAAACAGCTCAACATACAATAACCGTTAAAACCGATAATCGGTTTGACCAATATTTCCTTTTACTGATATTCACGTATCCAACAACTATACTCACAGGAAAACTTAATTCCCAAATTGCTTGGATTTTTGACCCAATTTTTTTAAATTACTATTATTAATAAAATATTAATTATGAATTATGTTTTGTTTTAATCTAATGTTCATGAATTTATTTAAACAAAAAAAGCAGAAACTACGCCTATATTTAAAAATCGGTTCTGCATAGCATTTATCAGTTCACTTAAATTTATAACAAATTCTTTTTAAAATAATAATAAAAACATTCTTTAACATTGAACATGAAGAATAATACAATAAAAAAAATATTGGCTACAGGTACATTTAAATAAAATAAAAAAGTCTGAACAAAAATGTAAAAAAATACATAACTTTAACATGAAGAATAATACAATAAACAAATAAATATGTATAAAAACTAATACTACAAAAGCATAGAAAATTAAGAAAGGAAAGGAATCTAAACTCTCCCGATCATTTTCAGTATTTCAAAGCTTATACCACCCTATAACAATAACCTAAAACCACCTTTGAGGACCATCATTATGCTTTTAAAGGTTAAGATGGCATCCAACAATGTTGACACCGCTTCTAATGTAAAGGTAAGATGACCTTTAAATGAGCCTGACCCACATCTGAAAGACTAGAAAGCCACTGGGCTGTATTCGCGTTTTTACCATTCATATTACGGCGGTGAGTCATATCTGACCTTACACCCTCTGGCTGTCTCTTCCTCTAGCTCACTTTCACTCTCACCAGATAATGCAAATTGATCTTTCACTTCGGCCTGGTTTAATCATTTCTAGGTGTCTGTAACTGTCTCCTCACCTGTCTGTCTGTCTGTCAGTCTGTCTCGCTTATTAACTGCAAACTGGATACATTAACTGGATGCATTTCCTGGAGCTGCAGCGAGACGCGGTGTAGACAGGAGACAATATACTGATCACGATTAGATTAGAGCGAGATATGGATCCACATTATAAACAAAAACCGTAGTTATGGGTTACAGGAAAAGCAGAAGCTGATCAGAATACAATAGTTGGATACACAGCAAACTCCAGAAGCAAAATAATACATGTAGAGCAGGTACATTTTTGTTTTAAATGAAACCAGATTCCATTACAGATGGCAGGCTGATTGAATATAACAGGTCGAACAGGAACAGATCGGGTTGAGACGGGAACCTGCTCCTACAGTGAACCGAGACTCGTAGTGGGAATGCAGCCAAACATCTAAGAATTATAAACCAAGAAGGTTAAGAGTATGTGCTTGACAAATGTTTACAGATTAATTATGAATTTTACAGGCTTAAACACGCGGAAACCAGATGTTTTTTTTCTTTTTATCGCCTGTTTTATATAACTGGAGAAACTGCAAATAGGATTCATAAAAATTATTTTCATGATATGGCTGGAAATGTGTAAATTAGACTATTGTGTTTAAATACATTAAATAAGACTAAAAACTCGAATTTAGAAGCGAATTGTTTAACAGTGTTATTAAAAACTAACTTAATATAATTAACATATAATAATATAAGATTAAAAAAATGAAAATAAAAATGTAATACAATTGATTTTTTTATTTATTTTATTATAATTGTTGAACACCACAGATCTATTTTGCCCGCCAAGTGAAACTGCATTTATAATCACTTAAAAAATATATTTTAATGATATGGCTGAAAATTCTATATCATTGTTTTTAAATATATTCAAAATAAAACACAAAAAATTCATTTTAGAAGAAAAAGTGAATTTAGACAGCACAATATTATAATGTACAATTTGAAAAATTCATATTCATTATACAATTTGCGAAAGATTGTTTATCAAATTAACTTTATATTAAAAAACTATAATATGAATTAATACAAATATAATAATATTTTTATTTACTAGATTATTTGCATTAATATATTTTTATTCATGGTTCTTTTTTTTTGCAAAAAAAAATGTTGAGAGAATTATTTTTTTATTTTAATTTCAAACAATAATTACATCTGCTTAATCAAATGATAAATTCAGTAGTGTCGTGAGTTGGAGCCACAGTATCAAACTCCAGCAGACCCAATCAACCATAACGACATGCCCCGTTTTTATTAGAGGCCGACCGATATATCGTTTTGCCGATATTATCGGCCAATATGAGCCGGTCACCGATATATCGGTATCATGCAAATGGTGTAATTACTTAGTTTGTCCAGCTCCATTGTTTGCTACTGGCGACCTGGATGAAACGCTTTAAAGCTTAGTCTATGGAAAACCATTGAAACTTTGAACGGCCATATCTCCGTAACGGCGCGGCGAATCCGCACCAAATTCGGGGGATCCCTTCAGCTCGAGGAACCCTCTCGAACTCGAATTTATATTTAGGGATGCACCGAATGTTCGGCAACCGAACCGAATAAGCGAAAAGACCGAATAAATTGTACCGAACAATGATATGACGCGATCAAATAGCAACCAGCGCAGAGTGAGAGGCACGCACTCTTTATTATGCAGCACACGTCAGCAGTGTGGAAGCATTTAAACTGTCGGAGAAAGACGCAAAAATCATTACAAGCATCGACAGTGAGAGACTGTTTTGGACTGCATCGCATGTCTTCAATGAGAAGAGGAAGGGGTGATTGTTGCAGGTTACTGTATGATGATTGAAATCGCGACATGGCCTTAAACAATTAAATACACTGCAGAACGTTATGTTTTCTAATACACGTGCGCATTGCATGTATTCTGACAGCGCTGCACTAACTCGCAGCAGATCTGCTTGTTAACCAGGGTTCAAAGTCCAAAGTGCGAGGAAAATCTGCGCTGATACAGTCGTCAGTTGCTCAGTCACATTTTTATGAATTTTTACAAGGTATGAGACAATGCAACATATTCGTAATGAGACTCATTTATAAATCTGTTGTCAACAAAAATAAGCATTGAGGTCTTCCTGTGCGTTTCCGCCAAAATAAAAGTTGAGAAAAAGCAAGAACTCTTATCAACATTCATAAATGTTAGTATTGTAATTTTACTGTTGTTCTGTAAAATAAAATAAAAAGTAAGACAATAATAATGATAATAATCATTACAACAGCTCTGTTTTAATACATTTATTATAACATTCACACAGTGTTCAAATTAGGATCTGTAATATTTTCTAATGTTTTAAAAGAAGTCTCTTCTCAGCAAGGCAAGAAAGGGGGTCTGATGGCCAAAAATTATTATTTTACTAACTTATTAATTTTAAGTTAAATTGTGCTTTGTTGGTATAGTGTCTGCTAGAATGTTAAAAATGTTCAGCATTTAACATTTTTAAATAGTTGTTTTGTAATTTATTTTTAATTTTTTTGAAAAGCAAGACAAAACAGTAAAAAGCACATTTTGGCTTTTTAATTTATGCAATGGTGAAAAAAAAAAAAAAGGGCAAAATACATGGGGGAAAAAACTCGAAAAACTGTGTTCAGTATTCGGCCCTGTGTTTAATTTTGTTCGGTTTTGGCTTCGGCCAAGAATTTTCATTTCGGTGTATCCCTATTTATATTGTATTTATTTACAGAGGTATATTATGTCACACTTCACACTTCTCTAGTAAGTTTCGTCTGTGTGTGAAGACAGTAGCGCAAATCCGTGAATGAATGTTCCGAAGTGAAAAACTTAAATGGAATAAAGTTGAATGGAATTTAATTAACTTCAACTTTACTGTTCAGTGCACTGATGTCAGACTCATTTTGTATAATAAAGTTTGTTAAATTGTTAAATGCCCTGCCTCCATTACGTATCTCTGTCACATCATTATAAGTGTTTGATCACCACATTTGAGTGATCATTGCAAAAAATGTGTTTATGTATATATATTCTGTTTATGTATATACTGTATTCTATATATAGTACCAGTCAAATGTTTGGACACACAACTGGGAAAGTGTCCAAACTTTTGACTGGTACTGTACTATAATATACACAAAGAATATCGGCCGATATATCGATATCAGCCTTTTTTTACTCCCTAATATCGGTCCCAAAAAACCCATATCGATCGGGCTCTAGTTTTTATAGCATCAAATTACTAGCTAAAATCAAACTTATCACAAAAACAAACAATTTAACATATATCAGCGTGATAACAACTACCTTAAATGACTGATGTCCCATTCGTTTACATGGAGAGGGCGGGGTTTATGACCTGCACTGCAGCAAGCCACCAGAGGGCGAACAAAGAGCCCGCAGCTTCACTTTTCAGGACGTGTGAGGCACCCCTGGTTGAAACCCCTGCCTTGAGGAAACAAAGTACTTCCTCACAGCGGTTGAGTTTCCTCTAAAAGCCTGGGTGCTAATTAGCATTATCCAACCTACTATGCCATTTGTTGCTGATAATGTTACAATGGGTGCATCTTACGCATCTGATGTTTCACCTGCATGCTATCGGGGTCAATTCTCCTACAAGAGAAACCCAAAAGTCACAGGTGCTTACTTGACAAACCTGACAAACAAATCAACAAATTGCAACTTCACCCGTAAAAGGAGCATTTTAGCGGTGGAAACGATAGGCGTATTGTTTGCAAGAAGCCGTGTGGTGCGTGTCTTTGCTTCTGGATCAATAGTCATCCGTGAGCCGTAATGAGGCCTCTTGCCCAACGGAGCGGCTCTATTAGCGGCATGAATAAGTTATCGACGGATGAGAGAAAGGCTAAAACAGACACCGCCGCGGCTTTCTTCTGTTTAAGAACGATGACGTTGTTCTTCTTTAAACATTGCCCGTTTTGGTTGCGGCTGATCACAAATGCGACTTCCTCATGGCATCGCTTCTCAGCTGCAGCCTCAGGCCATCATGGGAGTTAAATATAGGTTAAAACATGCAGTGGAAGAAAACAGTACCAGGAAAGACAAAGCCAGAGGAGGTGAGATATAACAAGGCATATTGCTGCAGTCGATTTATGCAGCTAATATGAGAAACGGACTTCAAACTGACTGCTGGATGCAAATTGCACAACTGCAGTGTTAAATCTCCTGCAGATTTTTGGATTCCTGCGGCTTTTCTTTACAGTACAGTTCTCGATTTCTCACACCATCTTCAAATGAATTCAAATCAAGGTTGCAGCTTGTTCATGGACCTGCAGTTGAGTAGAAAATGTTCTGAACGTCTATCGCAAGCGGTGGATGAAAAGTGAACTAGAAAATTTGTTTTGGTTGCGACTGACATACTAATGAAATACAAATGATACGAAATACGAATGATGAGATGTCAAGCACAAAACTACTTGATCAAAATTTACATTGAAACATCAAGAATGAATGATTTTTTTTGTCATTTTGTAGATGTTGCGATTGCAGGAATCAATGCTGATTCAATGCTATTATCAAGTTTGTTTTATTTTGTATTAAAATATAAGTTTGAGAGAAAACCATAAATCCAGTCGAATGATGGGATAAACTACGAAACGTGTTTTATATCAAAACGTCAAGAATGGTCGATTTTAGGGGTGTCGAAATTAATCGTTGCGATGCGGATGTTGGCGATTCTGCATTGATGCAGTCATAGACCATAATCGATTATAGCCTATGACGTAATTCGCATACGCACTTGTCACGCGAGTATTAAAAATGCACTCTCTATTTTTAAATCGGAGCTTGGCTTTTTCCCGCATATGTGTGCTAGAGACAAACACGGCGGGCTTCATTGCACAGAATATGCACTGTGAGACACGTGCGTATTGCTTGACAGTGCTCCCACTCGCTGTTATTTTAGTCTTTTACTTTAGATACGCTTTCATTTTTGCTGTTTGGAATGCAGTACGTATTAGATGCACGAAACTTTCACGTGCGCTTTATGCTTGTTTGTCCTGAAGCTTGCGGCTGTGGGTAAATGCACTTGCATCTACTTTTATGATACGAAATTGATGTAAACACAGTCAGTTATGTTTTCAGAACAGGACAAAACATCTGATATGTGGAAATAGATCTGTGCATTAGTGTGAATGCAGTCTATTAAAGCTGCCAGTGTCTATGATCTCATCAGTAATAATCAAATGGCAATAATGCTAAGAAAAACCCATAACTGTGATTATCAGTAAACTTTTGATACTTAAAGCACTTTTGATACTAAAAGTGCTTTTTGTTTATCACTTGTAATTGTCTTTTCCCCCCTTTATTATGTTATATATTTGCTTGTATGTTTTGAAGTTATATTTACTTTTAATCCTTAACAATTATTAATTAATTAATTATATATTAATTAATTAACATAATTATTTTAAAAAGTAGCCTGCTTATATAATTTAATAAAAATGCACAAAATAAATTTGATATAATCGTGATGCATCATGATATCGAATCATTGACATGGTAATCATAATTAAATTGAATCGTGAAACCAGTGCCGATTCACACCCCTAGTCGATTTGAGTTGTTTTGCGAATATTGCGATGTTGCAATTGCAGGAATCAATGCAGATTCAACATTATTTGCAGGTGATGAGATATCAACTACAAAACTATGTGGTTGAAATTTACATTGATACATAAAGAATGGATGATTTTATAATTTTGCAGATATTCCAAAGTTGTGCTTACAGGAATTCATGTGGATTTAACATTATTTGCATGTTTGTTTTATGCATGTTTGAGGAAAACGAAAGCAATAGCAGGAAATCACGAGTCATAAAACTAGTCGTATGATGACGTCAGCAACAAAACGATGTTGCCAAAATTTACATTGAAACATCAAGAATGGATGATTTTGAGCCATTTTGCAAATATTGTGATGTTGCGATTGTAGGAATCACTGCAGATTCAACATTGTTTGCAAGTTTGTTTTATTAAATCTTAAAACTAGATTTGAGGGAGAAAAACAAAACCAAAATCAAGAGTCATAAATCCAGACAAAAGATGAGATGTAAACTTGAAAACTTTGTGATCGAAATTTACATTTAAACAAAAAGCATGATGTTTAGTCATTTTGCAAATATTGCAATATTACGACGCTATGATTTCAGGAATCAATGCCGATTCAACATTATGAAAGACATCAAGAATGCAAGAGCCATAAATCCAGTCAAAATGAACATATGTTGAACTCTGAACCATAATCCCACTATAAACCTGCCATTCTAACCATAACTCAAACCCCAAAAACGAAAAGCAAATATTTCAACGACTCACCGTATGCCGTCATGGTGCCTACGTAAGGTCCGTCCATCACGCTTTGGTTCTCCTCGGCGAGAGCTTTGATATATCGCTTGCTGAGGTCCAATATTTGCATACGTAGTTGTGTGCTGCTTTCATGCGTCACCCTCTGCTGGATGGTGAAATGAAGCAGCATCATCCCCCAAATGAAGCCGAAACTCACCAGGAAGAATCCCAGCTTTTGGGAGGACAACTTCCACAGGTACACAGAGCCCATGTCGAGGAAGTTTGTTTGTGTGATTGTGTGCAGTGTGTGCGATTCAGGATGAGTTGAGCCTCATGATCTTTGAGGGGCGTGGTCTACTCTTTCCTTCCCTCACTGTAGTCCATTCCTTTTAGCGCAAGCTGTCAATCACACCAAAGACACACCCATCATAATGAAGACACTGGAAAGAAAAGAAAAAGTCAAAGTCAAACAAAAAGACAGCATTTTTAGGTCACATTTTTGCTGTAAAGATTTTTAATTGGCAGATGATAAAACTGAAAAAATATTCCAAAGAGGAGTAGGGTTGCTGCGATAGACAGTGTTGATGGTTTTACCGGTGTGAAGCCGCAACACCGGTTATGTCACTTGCCCACCGCGGCACCGCCCCCACCGTCTTTTGGATTTTTTATAGTAATAAAAATCATTTAGTTCAGTTAGAGAATAGACACTACAATTAAAACTGAACGCGGCTGCTCAATGTAGCGTGCCGAACGACAGTCGCATCACAGATCAGATTTCATTTATCATGTGAGCAGAAGCTGACGAGAGTGAGGTGAGACAGACGAGACGAGACAATGGCAAAAGCGCTCGTTTTAAAAATATTTTGGATTTTGAAAAGCCTGTTGACTTCTGACATTTATATTGGAAGGTTTTTAAACATTCATTTTTTATTTATTTGGTTCCACAGTGTTTGCTGATTTTTATTTAAACTGTGTATTTTTTTTATTTAACATCAAGTATGCTGCGTCTCCCAAGCTTTCCTATTAATTTTGCTAATAAACGTACGTTTCTTATTTATTTATTCATATTTATTTGGCGCACAGCGCTTTTAAGCAATTTAAAAGTGAAGAAAATGAGGAAAAGAGGTAAAACTCAAATTAACTAAAAACAAACAACTGCTTGATGCCGAATTGCCGCTAATTTGAAAGTGAAAGTAAAATGTGCATGGCACTTCTAACACGGAAGGAAAGCAATCATACAGGCTATAATATAATATCAATTACTGGTATTGTCACACGTCGATTAACTGGTGGGAAAATTTCCTCATCGTTACAACCCTAAAGAGGAGCCATATCTAGAAACTACAGGTGTATCTCAATAAATTAGAATGTCATGGAAAAGTTCATTTATTTCAGTAATTCAACTCAAATTGTGAAACTCATGTATTAAATTAATTCAATGCACACAGACTGAAGTAGTTTAAGTCTTTGGTTCTTTTAATTGTGATGATTTTGGCTCACATTTAACAAAAACCCACCAATTCACTATCTCAACAAATTAGTATATGGTGACAAGCCAATCAGCTAATCAACTCAAAACACCTGCAAAGGTTTCCTGAGCCTTCAAAATGGTCTCTCAGTTTGGTTCACTAGGCTACACAATCATGGGGAAGACTGCCTAAATCATCACAATTAAATGAACCAAACACTTAAACTACTTCAGTCTGTGTGCATTAAATTTATTTAATACACAAGTTTCACAATTTGAGTTGAATTACTGAAATAAATGAACTTTTCCACAACATTCTAATTTATTGAGATGCACCTGTATATAATAGAGACTTGGAGTTGGACTTCACTTGGGTCTGTACACAGAAGACCCAAGCAACCACACAAAAAGGCCTAGAAATCACCCAGAAATGACCCTCAGAAAACCCGTAGCCACCCAAATGATCCTAGAAATGACCCCAGTAACCCAAATGACCCATGAAAAGCCCAAGTAGATACTAGCAACCACCCAAACGACCCCAAAAAATGCCCCAGAAGACCATAGTAACCACTCATGTGGCCTAACAACTGCTCAGAAGACCCTAGCCAGCAATCCCTCAAAATGTAGTAATGACTCAAAAGACCCTAGAAATGACCCAGACGACCCTGACAACCCCCAAAAGACCCTAAAAATTACAGAGATGACCCTAGCAAGTTGCAACCACCCAACTGACTCTAGCGACCACCCTAGCGTTGAAGAAAGCACCCAGATAACTGTACCAACCATTCAGACGGTGGCCAGAGGTGGGTCGGCTGCAAAGCATGCAAAGGAAACTATTTTGTTCCACCTGTGCTGCCAGGCAACGTGACTACAGCCGTGACATCATAACAGATGACCGCATAACCAGGGTCACAATACGGTCTCTAGCGTTTCACATTGTTGCGGGACTAAACAGTGTCAGACGTAACAGACCGTGCCGTGGCATTTCAATGAGGGGATCGAGCCAAAGCAAAGGATGGAAGCGTTAAAGCAAACCTTGACTGAAAGGCTTCCAGAAAATGATAGACAAATAGTTATTTTAAATGAACACAAATATACTTGTTTGCATTTGGGCACAGATTTAAATACAGCCAGCACAAGGGGATGCCACATAGCACAAAGCACAAAGGCTGAATACACAAAAACTGTTGACATTTCTGATGCGGTTAAAACATTGGTGACCATATAATCCCAGAATAACCAGTTTAAGAAACATTACAATCTCCTTTCTGACCTACCATATGTGACCTTTGATATTTACTATATTGTTTAAAGGGATAGTTCAACCCAAAAATGAAAATTCTGTCATTAATTACTCACCCTCATGTCGTTTCAAACCCGTAAGACCTTCGTTCATCTTCGGAACACAAATTAAGATATTTTTGATGGAATCTGAGAGCTGTCTGACCCTGCATAGACAGCACGGCAACTGAAATGTTCCCAAGTCCAGAAATGTAGCAAGGAAATCTGTAAAATAATCCATGTGACATCAGTGGTTCATCCGCAATTATACGAAGCTACGAGAATACTTTTTGTGCGCAAAAGAAAAAAAATAACGACTTTATTCAACAATTCGTCTCCTCCACATCACCCTGTAAACAGCGTATGCTGTTCTGTGTCAGCTGCATCACGCCGGATCGGTTTCCTACGTTGTTGTGATTTGATCTGAATGGAAACAGCGTATCCGTGTGACGCAGCTGACACAGAACAGACATGAGGGTGAGTAATTAATGACAGAATTTTCATTTTTGGGTGAACTTACCCTTTAATGAATGTTGCTAAAGCAATAAGCCACTCCAAGCCAAGGTGTGAAGCAGGTCTTACAACCCTATAAAAACCACTGTAACAAATACCCTTCTGTAGCCATATAAGGATAAAAGATAGAGCCTAGATAGGTTTAAAATGTGAGATCATAGCTAGAATAAATGTTATGTAATTTGTAACATATTGCCTTTAACGTATACAGGTGCATCTCAATAAATTAGAATGACGTGGAAAAGTTCATTTATTTCAGTAATTCAACTCAAATTGTGAAACTCGTGTATTAAATAAATTCAATGCACACAGACTGAAGTAGTTTAAGTCTTTGGTTCTTTTAATTGTGATGATTTTGGCTCACATTTAACACAAACCCACCAATTCACGATCTCAACAAATTAGAATACTTCATAAGACCAATAAAAAAATCATTTTTAGTGAATTGTTGGCCTTCTGGAAAGTATGTTCATTTACTGTACATGTACTCAATACTTGGTAGGGGCTCCTTTTGCTTTAATTACTGCCTCAATTCAGCATGGCAAGGAGGTGATCAGTTTGTGACACTGCTGAGGTGGTATGGAAGCCCAGTGGCCTTCAGCTTTCTTTGACAGTGGCCTTCAGCTCATCTGCATTTTTTGGTCTCTTGTTTCTCATTTTCCTCTTGACAATACCCCATAGATTCTCTATGGGGTTCAGGTCTGGTGAGTTTGCTGGCCAGTCAAGCACACCAACACCATTGAAATAAATTAACTTTTCCACGACATTCTAATTTATTGAGATGCACCTGTATACATTGTAGCTAGCTGTAATGTGGTGTTTTGTTTCATGTTGATGTTTTCCATGTCTTTTATTTTGTAATTGTTTCATGGTCCATGTTAGTGTCATGCTTCCCTTGCCTCATGTCTCTCTGCCTTGTGTATGTGTCATGTTCTGATTGGTAGTCTTAGTCATGTGTCTTGTTCCCCATTGGTTTGTTCATGTCATGTGACCCTCCTTGCTTCCTATAATTAGCCTTCATGTTCCCATTGTGAGATTATCGTGTATTGAATGTATTTAACCCGCTGTTGGTGAGTCTAGTCTGTTTGTGTCAAGTCTGCTCATGCTATGTCTGTTCAAGTCAAGTCAATTCAAGTCTGTGTCTTGGATTATTGTTTGGATGTTTGGATCACTCTGTAAATAAACTGCACTTGGGTTCTCACTACGCTCGCCTTCAGTGGATTGACTCTTTACACTAGCAATAAGCCTAAGTGTAGGCTATGAAACCAGTTTTATTTCTTCCCCAAATTTCATTTTAATTCTTCTGGACTGCATTTTAATGGTTAAAAAAAATTGTAGTCATCAAAAAGCAATTCAATAAAATCATTAAACTTACAAAATTTGTATTAAGTTTTAGGGCCCTATGAATTATTTAATCAATAATTTGTTTCCCAAATTCCAAGTTTTCAGTTTTAATTTTTCTAGATTCTGTTTTAATTAATAAAGTAAAATTTAAGTAAAGCATGTCCAATTAATTGCAATCATGAAAAGTAGGCTATACAATTTAATAATAAAAAATTGGGCCCTATTAAAAACTGTTCTACTTTTATCCCAAATTCCATGTTTTTCATTTTAAAATTTCTGTATTCCATTTTAATTGTTTGACTGAATTTTACAAATCAAAAAGCATGTCTAATCAAGTGAATTTAGGGGTGGGTGATATACCGTTGGACCCGATTAATCGGTAGAAATTTGTTAACTAGTAGAGATTTTCGACTGTCTTCTCTATCGCGATTACATGCTCACTGATTGATTTGCTACGTGGTCACAAAAACTTATCGTTTGCACATGTTTTTAAGCCCTGAGGTTTAAAAACAAGTGATTTTAAGCCATTAAAAATGCAATTAGCAGCGAAAGAGAACTCATTTCACAATATGCGCATGCTGTCTAAGAGCTGTGTTTCTAAGCACTGTCAAAGAGGTGTGCGCTAGGCTTGCCGCGATCGACGGTGCTGATGGTGATACCGGTGTTAAGCCGCAACACCGGTTACGTCACTTGCCCACCGCATCACCAACCCCCCCCCGTCGTTTAGATTTTTTTATAGTATTAAAAATAATTTCGTTCAGTAAAAGAACAGACACTACAATTAAAAACTGAACGCGGCTGCTCAATGCAGCGTGCCGAAAGACAGTCGCATCACAGATCAGATTTCATTTCTCCAGCGAGGAGAGTGAGTCGAGCTGACTCACAAGAAGAGTGAGGTGAGACAGACAGTTTCGAAACGAGATGCAAAAGTGCCTGTTTGGCAATATTTGGGATTTTGAAAAGCCTGTTGACTTTTGCCGTTTATCTAAGGTGATTTTGGAAGTTTTTTTAAACATTCGTTTCTTATTGGTTCTACATTGATTTTTACTTTATTTAAACCGTGTCATTTATTTATTTTATTTGACATTCGTTTTGCTAATAAACGTTCTACGTTTCTTATTTATTTGGTTATATATTATACATGTTTACTTATTTCCAGTTTTGTATACCTATTAAACTTTATGGAAGTTATTTGTTATTTTATATTAGGCATAGCTTGCCCTATAGCATGGTGTATTTTTATTTGTTTTGTTAATAAAAGTTACATGTTTTATATATACGCTAAAGTGAGTTTGACGTTGTATTTTGTTGTTGCATTCAAGCAATTGATGCCAAACTGCTGTTAATTCAAAAGTGAAAGTAAAATGCGCACGCCACTTTTACAAGCTATTTAAAAGTGAAGGAAAGCGAGGAAAAGAGGGAACGCCCGGCCCCTACGGTGATACCGGTATTACCGGTGTTGTCACACGTCGATTAACCGGTGGGAAAATTTCCTCACTGTCACAACCCTAGTGTGCGCATGTAAAGACTGTGCTCATTGAGTGCAGGAGTATTGAAAGAGTTTATTTTTGCCACTTTATAGGCCTTGAAAGGTTAAATACACAATTTTAGGTGTCAAAATGCCCGTCTTTGCAAGTATCCTCGTCTTAAGTGAAGGCAAACAGCTGAGATAGAAAACACATGTGTAACAGTTAGGGCTGGAAGATTTTTCCGATTTTATCAATTAATTTTAATTTAATGTTTTGCCACGATTTTATTTTTTTAGAAATCGAGGAATCACAATTTTTAATAGAAATATTACCAAACGTTAGAATTAGACAATATGCCAATGATAACAGTAAAGAGAAAAGAACGATCCAACCGCATGTCGGCGAACGTGATTCACCGCTCATGTGTGACGCTCTAATCGCTAGGCGCCATTCACACAGAATGCGCTTTTGTGTTGACAAAGATGCGTGGCGGGCAGTGGAATAAGAAAAACATGCAAGAAGATGGGAGTAAACTTCTTTTAACTTAAGCGATGCGTTTTTAGAATGCCGTTTCATGCATGAGACACTACAAGAGTTGTTTTGCCACGATTTTATTTTTTTAGAAATCGAGGAATCACAATTTTTTAATAGAAATATTACCAAACGTTAGAATTAGACAATATGCCAATGATAACAGTAAAGAGAAAAGAACGATCCGACCGCATGTCGGCGAACGTGATTCACCGCTCATGTGTGACGCTCTAATCGCTAGGCGCCATTCACACAGAATGCGCTTTTGTGTTGACAAAGATGCGTGGCGGGCAGTGGAATAAGAAAAACATGCAAGAAGATGGGAGTAAACTTCTTTTAACTTAAGCGATGCGTTTTTAGAATGCCGTTTCATGCATGAGACACTACAAGAGACACGAGCACAACAGTCAAACGTGTCCATGTTTACATAGAAAAAACTATGGAAAAGCAGCGCTATTGAATAAAAAAACCTGTGAAGAACTACAACTGTATGTCTGATATTTCATGTTTGCATCATGGTGACAGGCTGAAAGCTGCTGTTCATTGTTTTTACAGAACATTTATAGTTAATAATAGTGGTGTTATAGCTTCAGTCATTTGGAATTTGAATTACCCTGACTTTTGAGATTTTTTGAAAGCATTTTCCTTGTATTATTTCTGAACATATAATATGTATAAGACAAGTTTGTACAAGATGCAGTTGTAGTTCATGCATCTTTTCTGCAACGATATTTAACAAGTGATTTGTTTAACATTTATATCGTGTTGACAACATGTGTAGTGCACTTGGAATAGAATTTTCTTCAACTAGAGGGTTAAGTTTTAAAAATTACATTTTCAGTTACATTTTCCAAGTTGACTAGTTAAAAATCGTAATAAGTGTTGACAACATGTGTAGTGCACTTGGAATAGAATTTTCTTCAACTAGAGGGTTAATTTTTAAAAATTACATTTTCAGTTACATTTTCCAAGTTGACTAGTTAAAAATCGTAATAAAAAAAAAAATCAAGAATCAGTCACGTTCTGAAAAAACAAAAAAAACAAATAGAGATTTAAAATTTTTTTGCCATATCGCCCAGCCCTAGTAACAGTATATTGGATATGGGCAGCTCTTAAAGTAACAGCAGTCTAATATTTCTGCTGTCTGTCATTCATGTTAATCAAACAACAAAAGAGAGAAAAATCTCTTACTGCTCTTGACTAAATCTCTTTAGTAACTTTAATAAGAAGAAATATATCATTTACACAGTGAAGAATAGGCACTGTTTTTGGTACATTTGATTACTTTATACAATGTGATTACTTGATTACTTTTTTGTTGTTGTTGTTCTACTGTAGTTTTTGTCCTATTGCTTGTAATAGTAGTTTCTCATTCTTATTTAGGCCTAATCACTGACTGTTTACTTGTCTTCAGTAAGCTTGAGTTTTTTTTTTTATTTAGGCTAGTATTCCTTTTTTGTGATATTGACACTGGTGACAAGAATTATGAAATTTCTATGGTATCAAAAATTTTGAGATCATAAAGACCTTATTGAATACAAAAAATATCTATATTGTGATTAGGGCTGTCAAAAAAAAATTTGAATTTCGAATATTCGTCGAATTTAAAATAAAAATCCACATTCGAATGTGAAAACGTTGCATTCAAATTTTAGGTGTGCGTTAAGGAGGCATCCTTATCAGTGGTAACGAGATGCGATGATGATGTAAGTGTCATTGCATTTTAATGTTTTTGTTAGCCTATTCAGTTGAAGCCACTAGCCACTGCTGCCTTGTTAATTACAAATATTGCGGAAAAAGAAAACATAAATGCAGAGAAGATCTTGTTTACGTCAAAACTGAAACCAAGCCGTGCATTTTCTAGAGGGACATCCGTCACCGCTGCACTCGCGTCTCGCATAAAAGAGCTGCATGTTTAGAAAGCCATGTAAAATTAATGCAAATTCAACTTTGAAAAAATATATCTCGAGACTTTATGGCGGGGTTTTTCCCCCCCCCCCGCCACCCACGAAAAAGAAAACATAAATGCAGAGAAGATCTTGTTTACGTCAAAACTGAAACCAAGCCGTGCATTTTCTAGAGGGACATCCGTCACCGCTGCACTCGCGTCTCGCATAAAAGAGCTGCATGTTTAGAAAGCCATGTAAAATTAATGCAAATTCAACTTTGAAAAAATATATCTCGAGACTTTATGGCGGGTTTCTCCCCATCCCACTGCAACTCATGTTTTTAAATGAAAAATGTACTCTGTGTGATTGGCTTTTGGCCCTTTGTATTAAACTATGCATACATACGTGATGCTGTTTTGTGTATAGTTGTTTAAGCAACTTAATTCATTATAATTGGTTTATAAACATAATTTTAAACATTATGCACTTTTTATCACAGATAGACTTGTTATCTTATGCTTTGTTCGATGCGCCCTCTTGTGGCCTCAGGAGGGAAGCCAAAAGCTTTTCTTCACCCTAACTGAAATTATGCATTTTAAATTCGAATATAATTCGAATTTTGATCATATTTAAGTACAAAATTCGAATTTGGTTTTTCAGCCATTTTGACAGCCCTAATTGTGATAAATATCGTTACCGTGAAATAAAATTACTCATATCATGATATAAGATTTTGGTCATATCGCCCACCTCTAAGTGAATTTAAAAAAATGAAAACAACTTAATATACATATATTTTTTTACAATAATAGGTACCTATGAAACGTGCACATCATGTTTTTCACATCATGGAAATCATAGGGCCATTTAAGCGTGATATAATTAACATAAATGTGACATTGTTGCAGTTCAGCCAGTTAAGTTTTAGAAACTATTTGATCTGTATTCACATACTGACAAACAATGCTTTCCTATAACAATCCAAATGTGAGTACACATTATACAGAAATGTCATTGACATTGTTTGACAGTTTGCTCAGGATTTACAGAAGCTGGCTGCTATGAACCTCGCTTAGTCAAGCATCATTCACGTCACGATTCAAGAGATTGCCCTCTAAAGCCACATCAACTGCCTTGCTTTACTAAACGGACATGGACACACACTTAACCTCCCACACACTCTCTCTTCAATGTACTATTGTATAAAATATCAACTTTTTTGACACTTATCAACACTTCACTATGAAACACACAAACAGAAAACCTAAAAAGCCACTCTAGTTGAAGTACAAAGCGGTAAACCAGCAGCTCTGAATACTTTCACATGTAGCAAAAATCAATAAAGAGCAAAAGATGCCACATAGCCACACAGAAATGAGGTCAAGACCTGTTTTTCCATTAGGTTAACAAATCCTATTAAACCTGAAACTAGTATTTTAACAACCCCCAGGGCACAACACACAGTAATGCAAATATGCCTTACTCATATCATATCCCATTTAACAAGAACTCAAAAATGACCAGTGGCCCAGAAATATGATACATTACGTCATTTGCTGCTAAAATTATCCATAAGAAAGTAACACCCTTCTATCAGTATTCTGTCGGTATTAAGAGTGGGTGTAACACTACTTAGTTAATCTCCGAGAGCACTTAAAATGTTTTACTATTGTGGTTTTACACAATAGGCAAACAAATACTTTTCAGTTTTTTTATAGGTATAGGTAACTGAAAAATGAAGATGATTCACCCTCAGGCCATCCAAGGCATAGATGAGCTTGTTTCTCCAGATGATTTGGAGAAATGTAGCATTACATCACTTGCTCACAAGTGGATCTTCTGTAGTGAATGGGTGCCGTCAGAATCAGTACAAACAGCTGATAAAAACATCACAATAATCCACACTAATCCATTCCATCAATTCGTCTTGAGAAGCAAAAAGCTGCATGTTTGTAAGAAACAAATTCATCAAGGCATTTTAACTTTAAACCGTCGCTTCCGGCTAAAATATGAGTCCATAATAACACTTCCTCAAGTAAAAAAAATCCATCCCTTGTCCTCTCACATCACAATCCACCAATATATTTGATTAGAACTGTTTTTGCTTGTAAAAGGTACTTGATATGTGCATATTTCTCTCCTGATTCAGACATTTTTTCAATGACGAAAACAATAATTATGGATAGAGGACTCATGTTTTAGCTGGAGACAACATTTTGAAGTTGAAAAAGTCTTAATGGTTCTTACTTACAAACACACAGCTTTTCACTTCACAAGATGTTAACTGTTGGACTGGAGTGGCATGGATTACTTGTGGATTATTGTGACGTTTTTATCAGCTGTTTGGAGTCTCATTCTGACGGCACCCATTCACTTCAGAGGATCCATTGGTGATCAATTGATGTAACGCTACATTTCTCCAAATCTGAATGAAGAAAAAAAATCTACATCTTGGATGGCCTGTTCCTTTATCCACATTTTATATGTCTGTTTATTCAAAATACTTTTACAAAATACTGCTGATAAAAATATAAACTAGGATGTTTTGTAATTGTTCTGTAAAAAACCACAGTAAACTGTTTATAGTCTTGCTAAAAAAGTACTTTTATGACAAAATTACTAATAGATATGTACAAAACTACTTTTTAATAATTGACTAGTGGTTCAGGCTTAGTTCATTTAAAGTATCAGAAATCGCTGTTCTTGTATAAACACAGTTGTTGTTTATACCATGATAAAGTATAATTGCAATCAGATTACACTTTTGTCTAAGTAAGCACTCTTTCTAAGTATGTTGTAATTATTATTAGGTATCATGTTTAATTACAGGCTTTTGAATGTTCTTCCTGGAAGGGGAAGATCTCCTGAGAGGAGAAGATAATGTTGTGAGAACGTTTGACCTTTGTACACACTACGCAAACACCTTGTGCTATCTTAAACTAAGCAGTAGTATATTAAGCCAAACAGAAGGCTATGAGGGACCTTAAATTGCCTCTGGCACAATTCACATTATGATAACATTAAAACGTACCTATGCTGCACAGTTATGCACATGTGGACATATCCAAAACTGACAGCACCTTTTGTAATTACTCAAATTATATCAGGCTAACTGATCTACATCACAAATGCAATGGGCAAACTTTTAGTTTGCTTGTTGTTTTATTTGTTGCATCCTGGAAATATGACATTGCTAGAACTTGCAAGAATTCACTTGGAATTCTTGAGATCTCGTATTAAAACTAAAACATCAGTTTCCAGCTAAACAAAACTACAACTCCTGCGCTTTAGAGGAACCCTGCGGAGCGCGAGTGCCTGAAATAGAGTGGAACAGCATTCACAGAGAAAGTGCCTTTTCCCTCGGAAACTTACGTAACCATAGCCAGCTATGGAAAATGCTGATGAATAATTTACAATAGGCTCTAGCGTTTTCACCGGGAGTTGGACAAAGAGGTTATTGTACTGTACTGACAACATTCAAAAAGATTAATCTGTTGGTCTGACAGAATTTCAGGTTAGCCAACTTGGGTGGTTAACACACCTAACTGATAGGAAACATACTTTAGTAGTTGCAAATTAGGCCTGATTAAATTTGCACATGATAGGTGTTATTACTACTCAAATGACTAAATCGCTGCCCACATCTTGATAAAATTAGGCAAATTTTTTTCCAGTCTTCTTTAATTCGATCACAGCGACGCTGAGAAGCACTTAATGGAATTACTAAATCCGACAAATTCCAGCTCTAAGAAACCAAATGTTTTTTACGTAAAGATTGACAACTCTAGTAAATATTCTTGGTATTATCTCCTAAAGTAGTTTTGCAGTTGTGTCAACAAAACTTAGCCTCTCAGTTTGTACTTAAATATCACAAGCAACCGTGATATCACATAGCACTTAGTATAATATCTTAAAGACATTTTATAATAAAACGACATACTATTTTTTTTCCCCAGGAATTTTAATTCACACACAATGGAAGAACAATTTCCAGCTGTAAAGATTCATTTCACCACTTCCAAACACTTAATCTCGCATGTTTACTGAATAAACATTGCTATAATACCTATTCCTGATAGCATCTGTGTAGTAGCCAGTGTTTGCACAGTGTGGCGCCACAACTAATTACACTGTATTTGTACTTAAACATCACAATTAGGGGAGTGTAATGAAATTTACTGCTGTTAACATCAGCATTTGTTGATACAGCATTGTAAAATAACCACAGTTCACAAGTATTCGTGTAATTAAATGTACATAAGAATGACGCTGACAAAGTCTCGCTTTTTTGACTTGCAAATGTTTTTTTATTTTCATAGTGTTTACAGCACTGCTCTTCCTGTCTGTTTTACTTCAGGCTTCACGTGTAAATGTTTCTGGGGGGTCAAAAAAAATCAACAAGAACAGGTTGATCCAGTCTCTGATTCCGGAAAACACTCTCAAAGAAATCGACTAAGTGTGCAAGTGACATGTAAAAATGTGCAAAAATATGTGTGTGTGAAAAGTCATTTGCCATATCCAAGGCCACTCTAGAAAAATATGACAGTCTTTGGAATATTCTAAAACATGCTAATAACATTCTAGAACAGCTGAGGAAATTTGTTTTAATTTACAGTCTTTTCTGGGAAATAGAACCAAAAATATTGATGACATCATCCTGCACTACACAGATTTTCGTCCAATCAAATGCTCTCTGAATGAAAACATCCCTCCTCCTTTGCTTGTCAAGCGATTTCATTGCTTTAAGTTAGGGATGCATTGAGCCGATACTTCATATCGGTATCGGCTCCGATACTGGCATTTTCTGCCGGATCGGGTATCGGTCAGACGAGACCGATCCAAATCCGATATTCTGCGTATACTATTCTGTGTTACTGTTAAGCCTCACGAAAACATAAAAACATTATAAAGCACCATAAAGTCAAAGTCCAAGTGTTCTGAAGCCGTTCCATAGTTTAATGTGAGGTATAGATGAATATTTAAGTCCTTAAATTCAAGTTCACGTAAACTCTTCTCTCCGCTGCGTCTGTGTCATCCTCCATTCCCTGTTCAAACTGTGTGTCGCGTTCGGTTACTACAGTCAAAACAATGAAACTCACTCCAAGAGCGCATAGTAACTGAAATTTAAAACTGTTAAAAGAAAAGGCTCAAACTATCGCACAGATTTAATAAACTACGCATCAATATCTCTTGTGCTTTGAACTTTTCTATGCGGAGCGCTGCACGCAGCGCTGTGACTCCGTGTTGCTTCAAGCGCATCATTCTGCGCATGGGATGCGCATAAGCACTTTGTGCCGCTCTGTATTGGAGCTTTTAGTATTATAATTTGCGCAATGAAAGATTATTTTTAGCGTTTCTTGTTCTGTCCTATGATAGGTCCTATGATCCACAGTAATGGAGGCAGCAGCATATGATAGATAGGACTAGTGTTGTCAAAAGACCCGGTAATTCGGTACCAAGTCGGTACTAAAAAAATTTTAACGTTACGGTACCAGGTTTTTTTAAGTACCGGTGGTACCGAGTACCCGGTCAACCCGGTTCTTGATGCGCTATCCGAAAGCTATCCTCTTCCAGTGTTGCCAAGTCCGCGGTTTTCCCGTGGAATTAGGCTGCTTTAACACTGTTGCCGCAGGTCGTTTTTCATGTCCGCGGGTTGAAAAACAACCCCATTAACGTGATATTTAGCCAGGGGAACCCCGCCAAAACATGCGTATTTTATCCTCGGAACGCGATTTTAACGGGGGACCCCCTCGAAACGCGATTGGGCGGGTTTTGTTGTAAAAACCTGGCAACCTCTTCTTAAAAGCAGTGGCGACCTCAAGAGGAGGAAACGCATCAAACTAACAAAACACCCCGATCAAGTTCAAGCAGGTAAGTTTCAATTACATTTTTAATATTTAGATTATTCCATATTTTAATTTTAATTTCAGATTGAAATAAACATCGCCGTTAGCGTATACGTAGTTAATCGTTAGTATAAGCACGGCTAACGCTAATATGATGAGCATTAGAATGAATTTTGTTCATTTTGTTCAAAATGATTTCTTTGTTAACTATTTACTGCTCCTATAACTTTTATTACTGTAAAAAACAGGAGGACATAATGGTATTTACTATTTTTACACACCAGAGGCTTTTAAATGAACTGTGTAACCAAAATAAGCATGCTAGAGAAAGTACAAATGTATGGTTAACAGTGTTTATGTCATATAAGTCCGTCAGAAAAAGTTTATTTTTTTTTCTAGTTAGTTGCAATTCTTGGCTGAATATCTCTAGCAGGTTTTAAAAGCCCTTTAAAATTAAATATGAACACAGTTTGGATT
>NW_015505266.1:1426156-1437236 GCF_001515645.1 Sinocyclocheilus grahami | reverse complement strand
TGCTCCTATAACTTTTATTACTGTAAAAAACAGGAGGACATAATGGTATTTACTATTTTTACACACCAGAGGCTTTTAAATGAACTGTGTAACCAAAATAAGCATGTTAGAGAAAGTACAAATGTATGGTTAACAGTGTTTATGTCATATAAGTCCGTCAGAAAAAGTTTTTTTTTTTTTTAGTTAGTTGTAATTCTTGGCTGAATATCTCTAGCAGGTTTTAAAAGCCCTTTAAAATTAAATATGAACACAGTTTGGATTAAATAAAAGTACAATCAAATTGTATCTCCTATATAGACTTTACTGTACAATGTTAGATCTAGTAACATCTTACAGTGAGTGAACAATATATTTTTGATCATTCATTGTTCATTAAATCATTTTAACAGATTGAACTTTGAAATTAACCCTAAGAAGAATAATTGCCATATAACTATTGTTTATTGTTAGGTCATGTTATCTAACAAATAAAATCTTATTGTAAAGTGTTTTAAACTACAGTTTGCATCTATTTGATATACACTTAATATATGTAATCTTATCTAAATTTATTATTAAAGCTGAGGTTTGTTATTTACTGAAAAGTTATATTTTAGCTGGTGTCAATGATCTTATGTTGCATTTGGTCAGACTCAGCCCATTGCTTTACTTAAGTATATTATATTTTCCTTTTACAGCTGCAGACTGAGGAAGATCCTGAAACATCAGCAAACCCTAAAACAGACAACAGTTTACAGATGTTTTTCAGTGGCAGCAGAAATATGACTAAACTTTTGGGTGAAACTTGTTTACTTTTTTCATACTTTTATTACTTGTGGAAAAACTTGAAACAATTTTAAATAAGTATAAAGAATGTCATTGGTTTTGTACATTTAATTTTTGTTTAACGTTATTAATAAAAATAATGTTGTTCAATTAGCATGTTTTTGTGTTTTGCTTTGGTACCGAGAACCATGGATTTTCACTGGTATTGGTACCGAATACTGAAATTTTGGTACCGTGACAACACTAGATAGGACTCCTATCTATCACATGTTGCTGCCTCCAATACTGTGCTATACATTTAAAAGAAATGTATTTTAATTTTATAGTTTATATTTATAAATAAATACATTTACTTGTTTTCATTAATGTATTTTACAATACAAAGAGCAATGTGTAACATTTTACCAGATTTAGTCCTACACTTATTCACTTTTATTTGTTCCCCACTAAATGTTATTTCAATAAATGTTTAGATTTTATAAAATTGTGCACTCGAGATTTTTCTAGAATAACTTTTGCTGCTAAATTATCCACTAACATAGTTTATAGTAGTATTTTTTGTGACAGATTATGATATATTTATTCATGCTATTTTTCATTAAAATGAAGTTGTCTATATTTAGTAGATTGTGTTTAACACACAAACGAGTGACGATCAGGTCAACACACAGAAGTATAGAAATTCTACATTGATTTAAAAAAAACTGCGCTGGTATCAGATTGGATCGGAATTGGTCGACACTCAGAATTTTCTGGATCGGATCTGAAAAATGGTATCGTTGCATTCCTACTTTAAGTTGAAGTTTACTAAATGACATCACATTGGTTACTAAACAGATAATGTTGGATTTTAGAATTGGCATGTTTGGATAATATTTTTTGAAAAACATCAAATTTCAGAACACGGCCATTATGCAACCAGGATGTTTTTAAAGGAGCTTCAGCCAGAATATTGCAACTGATTTGACAGCCAAACAACACAAGAGTTGATCCCAGTGAGCAAGCCATTTACTCCAGGCCAAAAAGGGCCTTTTCCTGAGCTACACACGCAGGCAAAATTATCCCCGCTGAGGCCTGCTATCAGAGCAAATCTCTTGAGGAAATTTTCTGAATGCGAAATCCATTCTGTTCGCTTCCACATTTAAAAAAAATGTGGTTAGTGTCAGAAACATAGGTTAAGAAGTCGTTACATAATTAAAAATGACCCCTTCCAAGACTTTTAAGGTACCGCTACCAGCATTCCAATGTAACCACCACAGCAATGCATTTTGGGAAATGTAGTCTTAAAGGAATAGTTCACTCAAAAATGAAAATTTCCTGAACATTTATTCACCCTCAGGCCATTTAAGATCAGAACAGATTTGGACAAATTTAGCATTACATCACTTGCTCACCAATGGATCCTCTGCAGTGAATGGGTGCCGTCAGAATGAGAGTCCCAAACAGCTGATAAAAACATCCCAATAATCCACACCACTCCAGTCCATCAATTAACATCTTGTGAAGTGAAAAGCTGCATGTTTGTAAGAAACAAATTCATAATTGAGGTGTTTTAACCTTAAACCATCACTTCTGGCCAAAATATGAGTCCATAACTCATAACAACACTTCCTGCAGTGAAAAAGTCCATCGCCTGTTGTCCTCTCACATCAAAATGTTTAGAACTCCTTTTGCTTGCAAACAGTCCTTAATCAGTGCGTATTTCTCTCCTGATTCGGGCTAGATACCTCTTTCAATAGAGAAAGCAGTATTATGAATAGCGAACGTCTCGTTCTGACGGCACCCATTCACTGCAGAGGATCCATTGGTGAGCAAGTGATGTAATACTACATTTCTCCAAATATGTACAGATGAAGAAACTAACTTATCTAAATACTGCAAGGCCCAAGGGTGAGTAAATCTTTGCAAATTTTCATTTTTGGCTGAACTATTCCTTTAACTCTACCAAGGGACATTTTCTGAAAACAGATTCTGAGGGAAATGTATGAGGTGTTTCCAAGGTGTTTTCAAGACAACATCAATACATGTCAACTCAGCTTAATCTAGACATCAACACAAAAGCCAACTGACAGACTCATGTCAAAGCCTGTGGTGAAAACCAGTTACCATTAAAAACCAGGTAAAGCTCACAATGTGGATCATTCTGATTGCATGTCATTTTTGCACACTTACAACACATCAAGCTTCCTGAACTGCTGAAACAGACCCTTCTATTACCTGGAAGAGAGTCACTATTTATATAATTCACACCCACAAGTTCTTTTCACCAACCCAACGCAACCCACATCCATTCCACAAATTAACTCGCATAAAGCTTCTCTTATACAGGTTCAAGAGCTCTGAACATAAAGAACGCTTGCAGTAAACAGGGTGGAAAAGTAGCCAGTATAGTCAAAGGGGGGCAATCGACTTGAAACAAATGGCCAAGGTCAACGGCTATTCATTGATACCACAGATTAGACTCTTGATTTACACCGTACTGAAGGTCTATTTACAGACCATCACGTGAGATCAAGCGCAGCCCAAGAACAGGAAGTTATAAAGATATGTATGCCAATAAAACACTTTTAAGAACATTTCTGAACCTGTTACAACATTGTGCCAGTTATCTGTTTCTCCATCCTTTGAAGTCAATTCCGTTTCAACAACAGAGAATTTGGTGTTCTGAGGCAAGTTATGACTAGCAATTACTGTTAGATTACAGATTTGAAAAATCCCTTAACCTTACCCATTAAACCTCATTGCGTATTACATTTCAGGCCACTAAGAACATAAACAATAGAGTATAGCCATCAACAGAAATCAAATGTCACTTTGTATCTCTACAATGTATGGAAAAAATATGGACAAATATGAACTAACAACAAAAGTTGAATGGTGTCTTTGAAACAACCAAACATATACTGTTTGAAAAGAATCGTTATTGAAAAGCGTTAAAACCCCACACGGCGCTTGCCAAGGGTCCTTAACGTTAAGGGTGCTGAGCGTCTCAGGTGGTTATTTTTTAAATTAGTTAGTTATATTATTCTATACATTGTTACAAAAAACGTAAAACAAAATTAATCTCACAAAACATGACATCAAAACTGAAGGAAAAATGTTTAAGAATATCTTTTCCGTTCAATAACAATTAAGTGGCTGAAAAAATGACAAAAAAATGACAAAATCGCAATAATAAAGGCTTCACATTCAGGCGATATTCAGGTGAATATCAATATTTTTATCAATATTGATTCTGTCAGAAACCAACAGTTCCTAAATTTAATTACATTAGAATTCTGGCTGATTTCTCACGACTAATTCGTGAATGAATGATTCGTTTGAGTCGAATCTTGCATGAATCACTCTTTAAAGGGGTCATATGATGCGATTTCAATTTTTCCTTTCTCTTTGGAGTGTTACAAGCTCTTGGTGCATAAAGAAGATCTGTAAAGTTGCACAGACTTAAGTCTCAAATCCAAAGAGATATTCTTTATAAAAGTTCAGAGTCAGCCACACCTACCTAAAACGGCTCGTTCTAACACGCCCCCACATACCTACCTCACTATGTGGGAAGATTTGCATAACGCCGCCCAAATGTTCACGCAAAGAAAGAAGGCATAAAATTTAGTCTCACTGTAGTTTTGTTGATGCTGCAGCCATGTCGTGAAGACGCTGTGTGAATTATAGGTAGGACTAAACCGGTTCTCGAGGCACAAACAAAGCTATCGTATGACTTTTGAAAACATGAAATATAGTCATAAGGACTGCTTTCATTGTGATTTTGTGGACGTGACATTTTCAGTCAGCATTCATTGTAAGACGTTCTACAGAATTTATCCTTTTGTATTCCGAAAAATAAAGAAAGTCATACGGGCCTGTAACGACGTGATGGTGAGTAAACGTTAACAGAATGATGTTGAGGTGAGCTATGCTTTTAATGTTGATTTTGACTGATTTTGAATTGGGTACAATGCGAAGTCTTGGTGTATTCTGACATCTATTGGACAGTCAATGGACTTGCAGTTCAAACGCTGTTTTGGTTTGTCGTTGACCTTCAAATATGACGACTAAAGTAACTCTTGTGAAACTACTAAAATTTTATGAGAGTAAAATTTGCTTTATAGCAGTATGCCTGCCGGCTGATTTCTTAAGGGATTTGTTCACATTCAGTAGTTTATTCCAAAACCTCTGTGGAACGTCGATCACGTTTTGGTTGAAGGTAATGGGTAAGTAAACGGTGACTGAATATTTATTTTGGAGTTAAATTAACTTGGGGATCCCTTGAAAACGGAATTTTGGGATTAAAATGAAGCCAGTTTGAACGTACATTCATGCTTTGACAGAAAATTTAACCTGAAGGACTGCTCCTTTGAGAAAAAATTCAATTGAAGTGTCTATAAAAAAAAACTATAAAAAAAACATTGATAGCCTACTATGAAAAATATATCATGGTCCAAGAATTCAGTCTTTTATTCACAAATACATAGAAGGTGTCCAACGTTCCTTGACGAATCTCCTAAAACAAGGACAAAAAGACGTTTTCTCAAAAATCATGCTCTCTCACTTCCTTTCAGCATGAAGAAACACTCATATACTGTTTGTATATATATATATATATATATATATATATATATATATATTAGTCTTCCTCCTACTCTTAACAGGTGACCGTCTTGACAAGTTCTGCGAAAGCATAATTGCACATTTCACAGCCCCATTCCCAGACATCCCATAATTCTGTGTGACTATAAAAAAAACATTGATAGCCTACTATGAAAAATATATCATGGTCCAAGAATTCAGTCTTTTATTCACAAATACATAGAAGGTGTCCAACGTTCCTTGAATCTCCTAAAACAAGGACAAAAAGACGTTTTCTCAAAAATCATGCTCTCTCACTTCCTTTCAGCATGAAGAAACACTCATATACTGTTTGTATATATATATATATATATATATATATATATATATATATTAGTCTTCCTCCTACTCTTAACAGGTGACCGTCTTGACAAGTTCTGCGAAAGCATAATTGCACATTTCACAGCCCCATTCCCAGACATCCCATAATTCTGTGTGTAATACGCTTAGAGGGTGTCTTAAAGCAGATCCTCAACATGAATCCATTACTTGAACAAGTTCGCACAAGGCTGCATGTCATATATTTTTTGTGTATGTTACAATCAGATATGTAAACTGTGGAAATTACCTATGAACTCTTGTTCACATATTCTATTAAAATTCTCCTCCTCTGGAGGTACTTTTTGATCGGTGTGCATGTCTTCAAAGTGTGTCTGTGCGTTTCAGATAAGCTTCCTGCATTGTTTACAGTAAGGAATGAAGGAACTGGGCCATTTTTGGTGGGTTTGCTGCTGTGGAAATGGACAGTGAGCACTTGGGTGAGTCTACGAGTCAATGTGCACACTTGCACCTTCACCTTCTCATAAAAACTCTCATAAAATCTTCCTGAGGGTCATCTTACAGTTTGAATATCTCTATTTTGGCCAAAATGTAACACCAGTTCTATTTAATTACACAGATTATTCACATTTGAGGGCTACAATTACATTTAATTTAAGTCAGTATTTCCTCTTGGGCTTTCTCTTGGCCCACTGAACACCCCTGAGGAGCATTTTATTGCTCAAAGGTTGCTCTTTTAGTGCTCAGGAGACTTAATGAAGTTCTCTGAAAGAAATCAGCTTTATTTTATGTTTCAAAAGTCCTCCGGAAAAATAAAATTGTTGACGCGCAGTTTGAGTAAAAGACACACTCATGAGAAAAAGATCATAATGATAAATATGACAGCTTGAGACATTGCTGAGATGTCTACAGAAACTCTTGACACGTGAGTCTTTATCTCAGGAGAAATGTCTAAAAAGCAGGATTTACAGTAAGTAAACTCTCCATTTAATCTCATTACAATGTTTGAGAAGAACTGAGATATTAAAGAGATCTCATCTGTGTTTTTGTGCCCTGCAGTGCAGAGTATGAAAATGAGCACCAAATTAATAACATCATATGAAAATGTTATTGCTCAGAAGCTGCTCTTTTGTAGCTCAGATGTCATGAAGATCTCATGTAAGTATCCACTTTGTTTTAGATGTTTAGATGTTTCTCCTAAAAGTCCTTTGTGGAGAAACAAAAATAGATCAAATCGGTTTTTATGAGTTCATAGTGAGATCTCTGACTTTTGATTGAAGACTAATCTGAGCACAGTCTGGCATTTTTTAAAAGAAACATCTGGAAACTTCTGCAGAATTCTTCATTTGCTCTCCATTTAATCTCATTTCAATCTATAGATTATATAACAAAAACATAGATGAGATATCGTTAACATCTCAGTTGCTTCTCATTTGATATTAAACACATCTCATTAATGTTTTTGTTCCCTACATTCCTTTGGAGAATTAAAAATTGATCAAATTATTTGATGAGAACGAGTTCATCGTGAGATTTCTGTCTTCGGTACCTTGACAAATCTTAAGATTTTTCTGACACTCTACAGGTGTTATTCTTAGGAGAAACATTCAAGAAGCAGAAAACTTACTCTAAACTCTATTTGCCTTGCATTTATTCTCCTTGCAGTTGAAAAGCAACAACTGAAAAGTTCAAAGGATTTCATTCATGTTTCATGGAGATTTAATGGAGATTTCTTCCAAGTAACCCTCTTCATTTTAGCTGTTTCTCCTATTACTTTTCAGAAAATCTGTTTTCATGAGTTCATAGTGAGATTTATGACTTTATATTGCAGACTCTGGAACCTTGACAGATCTGAGCACAGTTTAAGATTTTTCTGAAACTCTACAGGTGTTATTTCTACTTGACCTGATTTCTCCATGCGCTCTCCATTTAATCTCCTTGCAGCTGGAGAACAGCAACTGAGATGTTAAAGAGATCTCATTTATGTTTCTTTCCCCGCAGAGTGAGAAAATCAGCATCAAATGAATAATAAAACATGAAAATGCTGCTCAGAAGCTGCTCTTTTGTAGCTCAGGAGCTGTGATGGAGATTAAGGCCCAATCCCAATTCTACCCCTTAGCCCTTCCCCTTGCGATTTTATCCTCTCGTTGCTGGAAAATATAATGTATCGATTCAGTATTTAAACTTGTAAGAAAAGTCGTGGGGCAGCATTGACAAGTTTCTTTTCTCCTGGATGTGTGAGCTGCGCGATCTCCGATATATGTGTGTGTGTGTGTGTGTGTGTGTGTGTGTGTGTGTGTCAGTAAGCAGCGCATTAATATAGAACGATAATTAAAGGCTCTAATGCACACCAGCACACCAGTATATGTGTGTGTATTGTAGGAGCTAGACGACGTATGATGATGTGTGACGTATAGTAGTGGTGTCCCAATTCTTAGGGGAATATTTTCACCCCTACCCCTTGACACTCCGTTTCAAGGGACAAGGGGAAGGGGTAGGCGGAGGGGAAGGGGAAGGGGTATAAAATAGAATTGGGATTGGGCCTAAGTATCCTTTTCATTTTCGATGTTTCTCCTAAAATTTCTTTGGGAAACAAAATGAGATCAAATCAGTTATTAATAGTCCATAGTAAGATCTCTGACTTTCTATTGCAGACTCTGGTACCCTGAAAAATCTGAGCACAACTCTACAAGTGTTATTTTTAGAAGAAACATCTAAGAAGCAAGAAACTCTCCATGTGCTCTTTGTTTAATCTCCTTGCAGTTGAAGAGCAACACTTGAGATATTAAACAGATATCATTTGTGATTTTTTCATTTCTGTGGGGTTGCAAACACAACCCTGAATGTATATTAAGTAACCCCAAAATTGTAATAAAGTAAGTCTGGCGTGAAGTGGAAAATTTGACTCTGATCTTTAGGAAAAAATTTTGTTGGTTCCCATAACAACCCTTTTGTGAAGATCACGGAAGAGGAAAAATAATATATTCAGGTACCGTGTCATGCTAACATTTCAGAAACAATTGCAAACAATGAATCAACTTGACATATTCCATTGTTGACGCTTCGCGATTTTCATATGAATGTTACTTCACGTCACACATTTCTGTTCGGTTTCTGGTCTAATATGGCGGAAAGGATTCTTACACAACATCCTCTTTGCTCACGCTTGGTTTAGTGGAAGCAAAAGGTTGTTGAGCGCAGGTATGTGTTCCCACACAGGCAGGCACACTTTATTTCATCAACACACTCACTTTTCCTTTTACAGCTACAAATGGCACTATTAAAGCAGGTCTGTTTCTCTCACTCTCTCTCTTTTTTTTTGGCTCACAAGGGGTAGTACACTAACAAGGAATTTTGCTACTATATTTGCAGAATGTATGTATGTAGCATTGCATACTGCATACTATTTTACAGACTATGAAATATAAAAATGCAATTAAGAAATATATATACAAACAAATATATATATATATATATACAGTATATATATATATATATATATATATATATATATATATAGTTTGATTAATAAAAATTTTAATAAATACAACTTATTTTTAAAGGACTATTTTAATAAAAATATTTAAAATGCTATTTTAATCAAATATGAAAATTAAATATTTAATATATTTCAATAGTAACTAATTTTAATAAAAATGTAAAAAAAAAAATGCTGTGTAACATATATGAAAAATCTAAATAATGAAAGATTTAAAAGCTATGTTTAATAATAGAAAGTGCTATTTTAATCAAATATGAAAACAAAAATGTACCTTTTAATGAGTTTAATAAAAATACAATAAAAAACTATTAAAAATATAAATAATATTTTAATAATAAACCAAAAATAAAATAACTTTTAATATTTTTATTTATTTTAAATACTTTTTAAATATTTTTAACAAAATATAATAATAATAAAAATACTGTTTTAATTAAAAAAAACATTTTAATTAACAAAATAAACAATTTTAACAAAAATATTAAATAGGTTTTAAAAATGAAAAATAGTTAAAAAAAAAAAATTTTTGTTTAAATAAAAATGGTAGTGCACATTTCGAAGGTGGCCCTTTATTCGGCAGTGTCTGACACATTTCAGCAGTAATGTGTCCCTTACATGCAGCAGTCCAGCACTAATCTGAGATGGATGAATGACCCAAATGAACACGATTCAAATAAAACAATGACAACATGTGGTTCTCTGCCCAGAATGCAGAGGAGGGTGAAAATCCCAACACAAGAGTCCAACAGAAGAGAGGATTTAAATAGAGACAGGCGAGGGAGAGAGAGGAACTTTTTGAAGTTGTCATATTTTGAAAGAGGTCTGATAAGGCTCTTCACATTCTGCCAAAAAACGAGCTGCCTTCAGGGCAGAGTTCTACTTCTTGCAAGACAGATTTGAAGGAGAAAAAGGCTGATGATGAATACGAAACCACATGAAGGACAAGATGAAAGAGGAGAACATAGCAGAATGATGGGCTAGAACTGAATGGAATAGAAATAATTCTGCTGAGGGTAGTTTTGATTACGTAAAAGCCCTGTATTTTCTTGAACAGAATAGAATAACCTCAGTGTTGTGAGAAGATAATCAAGGTAGTTTGAGTTAAATCAGTGTCCAAATAGGAACTTTTTGAAGTTGTCATATTTTGAAAGAGGTCTGATAAGGCTCTTCACATTCTGCCAAAAAACGAGCTGCCTTCAGGGCAGAGTTCTACTTCTTGCAAGACAGATTTGAAGGAGAAAAAGGTTGATGATGAATACGAAACCACATGAAGGACAAGATGAAAGAGGAGAACATAGCAGAATGATGGGCTAGAACTGAATGGAATAGAAATAATTCTGCTGAGGGTAGTTTTGATTACGTAAAAGCCCTGTATTTTCTTGAACAGAATAGAATAACCTCAGTGTTGTGAGAAGATAATCAAGGTAGTTTGAGTTAAATCAGTGTCCAAATCAGTGAAATTTCTGTGTATTCTCTCACGACTCTCAGACGTTGTTCACCTGTATGAAAGAATGCATTAATACAGTTGGTTTTATATAAAATTATAAAAAAATATAGCCTATGAGTCAAAGCATGTTTGTCTGTGGTCAGTAGCCTATACTATTGTGTATTTCCCTCCAAAATTAACAGACAATCAGAAAATAGCTCACAAACACCCACACACACTACTTGGCTCATCTCAAATGGACAGATCGAGGTGAACAGAAAGACAGAAACAAAAACATAGAGGTTTTGAAAATCTAAAATGTATAAGACTTCTGTGAAAATCTTTGAAATGAATCTTTACAACGCAGTTGTGGCTTCAGTAATGTCGCGGTTTACATCAGGCCAATCCGGAGTAGAAATGCGGCATTTCTACAGCTGTGGCTTGATCTCTCTCTCTTTCCCAACACTGCAGGGATCCCCTGCCTT
>NW_015505266.1:1408226-1422710 GCF_001515645.1 Sinocyclocheilus grahami | reverse complement strand
TTTTTGTTTAAATAAAAATGGTAGTGCACATTTCGAAGGTGGCCCTTTATTCGGCAGTGTCTGACACATTTCAGCAGTAATGTGTCCCTTACATGCAGCAGTCCAGCACTAATCTGAGATGGATGAATGACCCAAATGAACACGATTCAAATAAAACAATGACAACATGTGGTTCTCTGCCCAGAATGCAGAGGAGGGTGAAAATCCCAACACAAGAGTCCAACAGAAGAGAGGATTTAAATAGAGACAGGCGAGGGAGAGAGAGGAACTTTTTGAAGTTGTCATATTTTGAAAGAGGTCTGATAAGGCTCTTCACATTCTGCCAAAAAACGAGCTGCCTTCAGGGCAGAGTTCTACTTCTTGCAAGACAGATTTGAAGGAGAAAAAGGCTGATGATGAATACGAAACCACATGAAGGACAAGATGAAAGAGGAGAACATAGCAGAATGATGGGCTAGAACTGAATGGAATAGAAATAATTCTGCTGAGGGTAGTTTTGATTACGTAAAAGCCCTGTATTTTCTTGAACAGAATAGAATAACCTCAGTGTTGTGAGAAGATAATCAAGGTAGTTTGAGTTAAATCAGTGTCCAAATCAGTGAAATTTCTGTGTATTCTCTCACGACTCTCAGACGTTGTTCACCTGTATGAAAGAATGCATTAATACAGTTGGTTTTATATAAAATTATAAAAAAATATAGCCTATGAGTCAAAGCATGTTTGTCTGTGGTCAGTAGCCTATACTATTGTGTATTTCCCTCCAAAATTAACAGACAATCAGAAAATAGCTCACAAACACCCACACACACTACTTGGCTCATCTCAAATGGACAGATCGAGGTGAACAGAAAGACAGAAACAAAAACATAGAGGTTTTGAAAATCTAAAATGTATAAGACTTCTGTGAAAATCTTTGAAATGAATCTTTACAACGCAGTTGTGGCTTCAGTAATGTCGCGGTTTACATCAGGCCAATCCGGAGTAGAAATGCGCCATTTCTACAGCTGTGGCTTTAACTCTCTCTCTTTCCTAACACTGCAGGGATCCCCTGCCTTACACATTCATCTAAAATCAAGCGTCTGGCAAATAGTCATTGCAGCGCTTTGGTTGAGAGGATTCCTTTCAGCACCGATCCATTCATGAGGATGTTGTCACCGTGCAAATTATTCACTGATATAAGTACTAGGGCAAGGAATTTCCCGCCTCCTAATCTTTTAAAATTCGCCTCACGCGATCCAATTTGTCTTTTGGCGCCCTTTGTACTATCATTTAACCGTCGACTATCCTAAAGACGCTTTAAACAAAACATTATAGTAACACTATGACATTATTGATTTTGTGATATATTTTTGATTTATAATAATAAATAACAGTGAATTAGAGTAGGTAATACAGTTTGTTAGGAACTGTTGCTACACTTAATTTGTTTGTGCTCAGCATTGGTTAATAACACTCTGACTAAAATAAATAAATAGCTAGCCTATTTATGATTTGTTTGTGTAGTGTAAAAAGATTATCTTATCCGAAAGAGTTTGAATGGCGTAGTAGGCTATACGGTACCTTAATCTCATTTAAAGGGGTAATATGATGCGATTTCAAGTTTTCCTTTCTCTTTGGAGTGTTACAAGCTGATTGTGCATAGATAAGATCCCTGAAGTTGCAAAGACTAAAGTCTCAAAACCAAAGAGATATTCTTTATCAAAGTTAAGACTCTGCCACACCCCCCTAAAACGGCTCCTTCTAACACGCCCCCACTTATCTACCTCACTATGTGGAAATATTTGCATAATGCTGCCCAAATGTGCACGCAAAGAAAGAAGGCATGGTTTCAGTAACCACAGTTAGTGTTGAAGCAGCCATGTCAGGGAGACTCCTAGTGGGTATTTTTTTTTTATCATTTCTGTCTTTTTTTATTGATATCATTTTACGTTATTTCTATTCATATTTTTTTAAGTAACTCTTGATTTACTTAAGAGGGGTTTTCGACAAGTTCCAGAAATGGAAGAGGAAAAAAATACAGCTAAGGGCAGTTGTGATTAGCCTATCTAAAGTTATTAATTTGAATTTTGCATATTCAAGAGGGGGTTCCACCCCACCAGTGCTTGCAGAGGTGCACCATTCTCTCTTGTTTGTCTGAGTATTTCTGCTGTAGGTGGTGGTATTCAATTCACTACGCTTTCAGCAGATGCTGAGTTCATTTTCCAGTGGAAATATGGAGCTGGATAAAATCACCGGAGATACAGGAAAGGCACACATTGAGCTTTACGCGCTGAGAAAACACATCATCTGAGCAAATACAGTCAGTTTTCATGTATAAGTGTTTTAAATGCTGCGAAACCGTTCAAAATGTGGATTATAAGACTGTGGATATTTGTCCAAGTTTTGCTTGGCACTTCAGTCGAAGCACAGGTAAGATGAATAAACAATTTATTGAATTTTTTCATCCTCATTTCACCTCAACTTGAAGCCCAACACATTTATTAATTCTTTTAACTTAATAACTCTGACAGATCTAAATGTTTAGCTTCCTATCAGGTTCTTTGTGAAAACAAGAACAATAGAAAATGTTTCTATCGTATTTAACTCTTAAAATCCTTGTCAACGACGTAACCTAACGTAGTCAGGTTAATTCAGTCCTTTTAAATCATATTTTTGACTTAAACAAGCCACTTAATTTAGATTTGACCCCATAAACCATTTTAAGCTTAACTGATTAACATTGTAAGGTCATATATGTAAAGTCAGATGTTACAGTTATGACATAAATATACAAATATGAAATAATTGTATCAAATATTGCCGAAATAGTTGGCATATTGCTAAATCTGAGGGATAAATAGTTGGATTTAGTTTTGAAAAAATTACAAAAGAATTCTATTATTAAATGCAAATCTCTTGATGCTCTTCATGATGAAGCTTTGAAGGTCCAAGACACCTCCAAATCATCTGATTGGTTTCTAGTCAAATCTAAAATAATTGCGTCAAACTGTCAGACAATCAATGTCTCTGTTTTTGTCTCCGGGCAGCATGTGGACCCTGAAGTGGGGTTAACAGCTCAGGAGCAAGTTCTCCTGCTGTACGACATCAAACTGCAGTGCCTTCAGAACATCTCCGAACACAATCCTGCAGGTAAGACCTCACCTGTGGATTCTGTTTGGTCCTCTGAACCTTTTTCTCTCTAATGTGATGTTCAGTGGGAACCGAGAGGATCGATCATTTGCATAACTGATAGAAATATGAGTGATCAAGATGAAAGTCACTCATACTAAAACACATTTATGTCATTAGTTCATTTGTTCATTAGTTTAAAAGCCTTTTACGTGTGAATTCACATCTGACGCATAATCTGTGGAACAGAATGTGACATTAGAATATGCTTAGAGGACTTCTGTCGAAATCTGCCACCAGAGAGAACCAAGATTCGTTTCAACTGAAGAATCTCAAATCTTTCATTGGTTCATGTGGCTTCTGAGCTTGAATCTGTCTTGGTCCTGTCCAAGTGTCTTTGGTCTCTCTGCTTTGAGGCTTTATTTAGATACTGATTTACCTTGCAGTCATATAACGTCTATATCTGCCCACTCATATAAGCATCTCAGCATATGCAGTGGAGTCCAAATGATGGCACTAGTGAAAAAAAAGTGTCTGCTTTCCATTTAATTTGATGCAGATTCAAGGATATCGATCTCAGCTGTGATGGATTTGTCGCTTTTTAAGTTGGCTCCGTTTAATTATAACAACACCCGCAGGCTCTTCTGTTTGATCCAATTTGATAGATTTTTTTACAGTAAATGACATAAAGGTGACAGTTTTCCAGCTTAAATGCAAGCTGGGAGTATGTTGTTAAAAAACTGGATTTGTAACCAATAGGTTGTGGGTTTGAATCCCAACAGGATCCTTCATGCATCATCACTGCTGAGCAAGAATACACTGGTGTAGGGTTTACTTTGAAACATTTTTCACTCAGAAGTTGCTAATAAATTTCATAAATCATTACAAAGAAATTATACATTCAATTAAATATGTCATTTTGGAGAAAAAAGACTGAAATAGGATTTGCTTGTAAAACCTACTCCAAATAAAGGCTGCAAATGTACTGAAACTTTTGAATTGCAATTGCTTTCGGATGTGCCGCAGCAAAAATACTCCACTTATGTACATCCAATCCAATCCTTTTGAACTCTGAAGGGAGTTCGTGATGTCACAGATTAATGGTGTAGTGCGGCTTGTGAGTCACCCTGCTGTTTACAGAAGCTGACGCACATTTATTGTTTTTCTTCCAATTTTCCTGTTTTTTTCCCTTCTTCTTCATTTATACATGTTGGTTCTAGCATTAACCATGTGTTGGCTGATTGTGTGACTAGGCATACCAAGTTAAGATGGCGAAAGGTTCCTGGTTACCTGCGTAATTTTGAATTAGGATGCAGAGGAAGGTATGATTTAAGAACTTGATGATTCAAGTAGATGATTCAAGCATACTGTATGTGAATCATCAGAGAGACATGAAACTCAGTGATGGCTCCTCACACCTATTAAAAAAAAATCACTGAACTATAAATGCTTTTGTGAATTGAGACTCTTCCATTCAGCTGCACAGGATTATACATGTCCCGAGCTCAAATCTTGTTATATCCTGCAGTTCATCCAACAAAATCTTCTTATCATCTAATAATCGAACACATTCTGGTGTCATATCCAATATAGATGAATATTTTCAAACCCAACAAGCACAAATGGCGTGCTAACAGATTTTGCTAACAGAAAATACATTGATGTCAATGAGTTTGTGTAAAAATGTAATTAAATAATTACAGAGAGAATTTTCTGAAGAAAATTTGATAGGTGTTTGATTCTCCAAAACACCACCAAAATGCTGGCATGCAAAAATGGTGTAGGATTTACTTTGAAGCAATTTTCACTCAACAAATAGTTACAAAGAAACATCACGTAACACATTGAATTAAATGTCAAATGTTGAAGTAGAAAGACGTACTCCAATAATCTTTGTTTTACTTACAGTTGGGTTCCAAAAGATACGCTGCATTTATTCAACAGTTCAATAAACAAGACTTTAGTGTTGATTAAATTATGCTTTAGGCACAATATTTTATCAGCTACTTTTCCTTTCTAAAGTGTTTATATATATATATATATATATATATATATATATATATATATTTAAGAAAAGTTTCTGTGTGGTGTAAGAATTTTAACCTTAACCATTATTTAAAATAAGAAAAACCAGAATGATTTGTGTTTATGAACAAATCATTTGTTTGAATGATTCAATGACTCAACCACAAGACCCATGTTTGTTTCTGGGCAACGCTGTCTCATGACCAATTCGTGCGTATGTTATGAGTTGGCTAATTTGTACGAATTCGTACGACATCACTCATACGATTTTGTATGATTTATCATAACGTGTAGATTTAGGGATGGGGTTAGGGTGGTCCTTCGTATGAATTCCTACATATTAGCCACCTCTTAAAATAAGTGTGATTATTTTCAAAAATCGTATGAGTGAGGTCATTCGCATTCACATGAATTAGCCACCTGGTAAAATATGTACAAATTGATCATGAGATAGCGTCCTAGGAATGGACATTGGTATTGAGGTTGAGTCAATGAATCATTCAAACAAATGATTCATTCAGAACCACAATTCATTCCATTTTGCCATTGTTTTCAATGCAAAGATTTGATTTCAAAAACCGTATCATAGCTATTAAACTATTTCTTGTTATGATTTCAAATCTGTATTTTACCTCAGAAGAATCTCAAAGAAAAAAGAGGTGCTAAATTCTGATTTTGTGGTGGATGTGCTTTAAAATTAATTAAAGTGATGAAGGATTGTGAAAGTCTGACAGTAATCAGTGCTGAGTATTAATGTAAGGTTAACCCTATCTGGTTTAAATGTTTGAAACTGATTAACAGTTGAAAACATTCATTAGAAATTTAGAAAAGTCATCAAAAAGTAATCAAATGTAATCAATTACATTACTTTAATAAAGTAATTGAAATAGTTGCACTACTGATTACATTTTACATAGGGTAACTTGTAATCTGTAACCTATTACATTTTTCAAATTATGACACTGAATTGAAATAATATGGTAACAAATACCAACAATATCAAGCAGCATAGTGCATTGTTTCTGTACAGGTAAAATAACTGGAAGCGAATGACACAGGAAGTGTCACACATTCACTCTTACATTAAAAAATAAGCTGGATAAGCACTCTTGAAACGTCGCTCAGTTAATCATATTCAATGACCAGAATGAACTGTTGCATAAACCGCATAAGCCTATATCTTTCATACAGACACGCCAATTGTAGGGTACTTTATTTCCGAACCCAGTTATAAAGCACCCACCAGATATTACATTTTAAAATCTCTAACCCGCTGTAAAAATGGCTTTTATCAAAGGTTTATGTTTGCAGTCATTTTCTTTTCATTTGGATGTTTGTGCAAGGTAAACATGAAGGCTATACAAAAGTCTCCTTTGTTTGACAACATTTGCTAATATTGGTTATTAGAGTTAATTAGAGTGTAGCCGTTGTCATTTGCATCAAGTTGTCGAATGTTCTCGCTGAACCTTCATTTGCCATGGCAACTCTCGGAACGTTCTCAGAATATTCAAGATAATATTATTTATTATGTGTGGGCTCTGATATTACTGAAAAGTGACCCAATTTACCTGAATTCACCCCATATGTGACCCTGGACCACAAAACCTGTCATAAGTAGCACGATTATCTTTGTAGCAATAGCCAACAATACATTGTATGGGTCAAAATTATCCATTTTTCTTTTATTACAAAAAGCATGAGTTTATTAAGTAAAGATCATGTTCCATGAAGATATTTTGTAAATTTCTTACCATAAATATATCAAAACTTAATTTTGGATTAGTAATATGCGTTGCTAAGGACTTCATTTGGTCAACTTTAAAGGCAGTGTTCTCAATATTAAATTTGTTTTGCACCCTCAGATTCCAGATTTTCAAATAGTTGTATCTCGACCAAATATTGTCCTATCCTAACAAACCATACATCAATTGAAAGCTTATTTATTCAGCTAAATCTTAATTTCGAAAAATGTACCCTTATGACTGGTTTTGTGGTCCAAGGTCACATATGTACCTGTACATATCTGAAGTCCATGTGAAAAACGACATCTCACCTCAATGACCATTGAAATCTACAAATAGATATAATGCACAGTTTGTTGCTCTTCCTTTAAACCCTCTTCAGCAAACCACCATGCTGAATTTAGCTGTACTGATTCACTCACTCTGAATAAAGTTTCCAAATAGCATCATGCTCTTTTAGCACTGCAAACCCTCTCTTCTTTTTTCAAGGAATTGACCGGTTGGTGCTTCCAAACATAGACTCTGCCCTTTTCCCACACTGATCTGCGGGGGTTTAGATCAATGTTTCATGGAATACTTGCACTTAGAATGAAAATGTACAACAGTGTCAAATCAATGAGCCGGAAGGAAAGATAAACCGTACATGGTTTTGAGGATATTCCTTTCATAATACATCATGTTCACTTTGCAAGATTATAATTAATATTCTTCTTCATTTTCTTGAAAGCTTCTGTTTTCAAACGCAGAGTAGCACGATGTATTTGATTAATAATGCATCTTTTGTTGTGGAGCTTAGTTAGTTGTCATGTTGGAAAATGTGTGAAAATTGCTGAGGCAAATAGAGCTTTTATGCTTCGATGAAAACATTGTTGTCGCAGTTATAAAGTCTGAGAACGTGAGATGTCAAATCTCACTGAAGATGACCCTGTTATCGTCGGTTACTAAAGAAACTATAATTACATTAGACATTCTCCGAGGGACTCTTAATGGTTTTAATTAGGTTCAGTTTTGAGTGAGCAACGGACCAGCAATGAAACACATGCAGAATTAATTTCTGCCGTTCGAGAATCTATACGCGATTTCGACTAGAATAGGGCTGGGTATACAGATTACCGATTCGATTCCAATTCATATGTTACTGTAAGGGCAGTGTTTCAGACATATTTATTTCAGAATCAGTAATCATTTGGAATCGGCATTAAAAACAGCCAATTTGTGTCAAAATCTCCATACAGTACACTAGTCCCGTTGTGTCTTTCTGATTCACTAAAATAACTAAAAGTCGATTGCTTTGGAATCTCCGTACATTGGTCCTGTTGTATGTTTTTAATTCACTAAAAAAACTGACACATGAGAGTCAATTGCTTTTGATTCACTAAAATGAACTGGCTCATAAGAGTCATTTGTTTCAGAAATGCCATACACTGTTCCCATTGTGTGTTTCTGATTCACTAAAAAGTACCAGCTTATAAGAGTCAATTGCCTTGGAATCAACGTACATTGGTCCTGCTGTATGTTTTTGATTCACTAAAAAGAACCAACACATAAGAGTCAGTTGCTTTGGATTCACCATATCATATGCTTTTGATTCACTAAAAAGCTCATAAGAGTCATTTGTGTCAGAAATGCCATACGCTGGTCCCATTGTATGTTTCTGATTCACTGAAAAGAACCGACTCATAAGAGTCAATTGTTTCAGAATTGCCATATACTGGTCCTTTTGTATGTTTCTGATTTACTAAAAAGAATATAGTGGTGCTTTGTGTTTTTGAGTCACTAAAAAAAGCCGGTCATAAGAATCATTTGTTTGTGAATCAGACTGCAATGTCGTGTTTGCTTTTGCATGCAGCTTGTGAGGACAATTCAATTTAACACAATTACTTGCCAATTTTGTTTTCAGTATGTGTCACTACTTAGTCTTAGATGTTTCTCCTAGCATGTTTCTCCTTTCCTAGAAAGGAAACATACAGTATTAGAGTACTGTTGACACACTGTATTGTACATATATTGCTGCTACATTGAAATTGTTATATGATGATATTCTCTCTGACTGCTGACAAATCTGAGCTGATATTGTTGAGATTTTTTCTGAGAAACAAGCATAATATCTGAGACTCGAGAAGGTTAAGGCAATATGCATATTTATTATCTCTCTGTACATTTTTACTCTATTTCTTATCTGCATTTCTCATCTTCTCTAGTTTGCTTGCTAATCTAGTTGCCTAATGAACTTGGCATTGTGTATTATGAATATTCTTGACTCTTATAAGAATAAAGGCATCTGCTATGCATAAATTTAAATGTTTTTATTAAAGTTATTTCATTATTTGGCAGTGGAATTGGATTTCTGTTCGTTTTTTGGATTTCTTTCTCAAAAGTACTAAAAGAATCGTTAATGGGACCATTAATGAAATGGAATCGTTTAGGGAAATTGGAACCAGAACCAAAGAAACAAAATATGTTTGCCAAAAAATCCATTCACTCTCTTTTTAGTTTCACTGCTAGGACAGTTGAGATGTTAAAGCAGTTTCATCTGTGATTTTCCTCCGACAGGAATCTTAACTTCTAGACTTTGTTAAGATCGCATTTCCACCCTACGAAGTGTGATTGTGGTTTACACATTTTGTACACAGATGAGGTCTGTTCTCCTGGATGGGACGGGTTGGTTTGCTGGTCTCAAGGTTCTCCAGGAACCGTCACCAAAGTGCCGTGTCCCAGCTACGTGTACGACTTCAACCACAACGGTACTTGCGAAACTTCTTTGAACAAATTTCCCAGTTTCTGTACAACAATGTCTAGTCAAATTGTTCTAGTCAAATTGTTCTGTTTCTTCATTTTCGCAGGATTTGCATACCGTCATTGCGACTTGAATGGATCGTGGGTATCAGTGGAGAACAGAACTTGGGTCAATTATTCAGACTGTCTGCGTTTCTTGGCTCCAGGCATTGAAAAGGGCAAAGTAAGTCCAATTAAACAGGCTGGAAGAGTTTGAGGTGTCTTATTGACAAGTTTCGAAATCATTCAAGAGTTACTTTTTGATAACAACGGTCCAATGAGATGTAATTGGGTTGGTGTCTTTAAACACAAAGCTGCTTATATAGTTTCAAATGCCACTGGTTTATCAAGTGAGAAGTCTTTGGAAATGTTTAGGATGTCAAGTTGCATTCGATGAGATGACTCAAGTGTTGTTGTGTTTCCAGAGGGACTTTTTCGAGCGGCTGCACATCATGTACACAGTCGGCTATGCGGTGTCATTCAGCTCACTGCTGGTGGCCATTTTCATCATTGGATACTTTCGGTAATTGAACACTGGTCCCAGAAGACTTTGGTTCCACACAGCAAGTTAAAGAAACACTAATAACTCCATGTATTCATTAGCAGGTTGCACAGCAAGCAAACGTATTACACTTGTTCTGCACAAGTGGCTGCTGTTGAGGGACTCATGCACAACGATTCAGACCAGGTCTTCATCTTTAAAGACCCTCAGACATTAAATTAGCTGAAGAGTTCCCCATTGAGTTTCTGCTATAACTGAACAACTTGTACTTTGCTTTTTCTAATTAAAAGGCTTCACTGAATGATGTTATTGGGTCCACGTTTATGCATAATTATTATGATATATTTTTATAAACCTAGCCAAATTAAAACCACAGAAAACATTTTAATTACTTAAAATGAAATAAACATTAATTGAAATAAAAGATTTAAAAAATAATATTTTCAGCCAAGGTAAATTTTGTCATTTTCATTTAGTTTTAAGTAATAAAAAATTAAAAGTAAGTAAACTAAAACTAAAAATGAAATCTTAATATAAACTAATAAAAATGACAAATAACAAAATGACTAAGAATAAATTATTTAAATATAAAAATATTTTTGGGAAACCAATAAAAATTACAAAAGCACATAACACAATTTAAAAAAAAAAAAACTAAATGAAAAATAATGTAAAAATTTGAATAAAAACAAAATCTAAAAATCTTATTGAAAAAAAAAAAAAAAGCTATAATAGTATACCAAAGTACTAAAATGACACCAATATGAAGGTCAACTCAAAACTGTCTTGAAACCTTTACCATATTTTATTTTTTATTTTATTTTTCAAACATCATTTTATTGCTATAGACCTTTTTCAGCCCCATACTTTCAATCTTAAAATATGAAAATCGATCATGAAAGTATTAATTATTAAATTGATAATATAAACAGAGTGAAATAGACATAAAGTATTTAAATATTTTTTTGTAAATTATATCAATTTCTGAAAAAAGAAAAAAAATCCATCACAACAAACAATATTCATTCATTCATTTATTTTAGTTTACTTGGTTAACAAGAAGACAACTGTCAATTAAGAGTTTGAGATTAAATATATGTCAGTTGTGAACAGAATATCTTTACTGTGCATCATTTCCAATAAAACTATGATTTTGTCAAATTATGCAAAAAGAAAATGACTTAATTGTGTGTATTTAGGATAATATTAGCCTTAGCAAGACAAAACGATGGTCTTTTTATTCCATAAATATTCTAAATTTCATTTCCACGACCACCATTTGCAGAATAGAATGAATGGTAATTTGAAATGTGGCGGATATGACATTTATTCATGCTGGTTTGAAGGGAAAAAACGACAAAACTGAAAAGATTCCCCTGCGATTAGCTGAAATTTTCTCTCTTTTGTCTTCCAGGCGTCTCCACTGCACCAGAAACTACATCCACATGCACCTCTTTGTGTCTTTCATGCTGCGCGCGGTGAGCATCTTCGTGAAAGACAGAGTGGTGTACGCTAATGGTGTGCTACAGGAGTACGACACCATGCTAATGGACAACATCAGCACCGTCTCCATTTCCCCGCTTGACAAGACTCAGTATGTGAGTGCAGTGAATGAGCTTCAATGATGAACCTGGCCAGGTTTAATGATTTTTTTTTTCAGCAACTAGATTTGGCTAAAATTACTTAAATTAACTTTAGTTTAGTTGAGTGTTTTTTGGTCATCCAAGATTCATTCGTTCTTGCGCTGCACAGGCTTTAACAATAAATTGCACTGTTTGAAATGCATTAGAGACTGCTGCAGGCTTGAAGTGCTCCTGGGATGTTCTATATGAGCTTGAAGCCGTAATAATGAAGTGATATGCATTCAATTGATTTAAATTAAATGTGCATTTCTTACCATTCACTTCAAGATAAAGGTTGGAGGCTTTCAGGACTAATGCAGCAGAGGAGTGCAGCAAATGTGAATTTAATACTGCATCAGTGTATTTTACAATTACCTGTTGAGCTACTAGAATAAATGCAGCTAAATTACCACTATTTTCTGATTAACTTTGATATTTTTTCATCAATAGTACACAAAATGCAAATGATTTGTACAAATAATTTATATAAATTAGATTGTATGAGTTTTTTTTTCAAATGAAAGTAAAAAAATATTTTCTCTAAAAATATTGTTAATGCATTGTTAATTTTTTAATGTGCAATTTTTCGTCATGTTTTCAGCAACAGCATGTTTAAATTCAAAGTTTACTAATCTTCACAATGCGTCTTTTTTGCGCCTTTGTTATTGTTGATGAAATTGGAATTTTTTTGTTATCAAGGTTAACGTTTAAAGTGTGGCCATATTTAACGCTATTCTGCAAATTTTCATTGACGAAATCCAGTCATTTCAATAGGAATCCACAAGTTCTGGAATTTTGCTTTAGGGCGAAAGACTTCCTAGCAAAAATTTTACATCGGGTTTAAGTTGGTCAAGTGAATTCAGCATGTTGAATAACAGAATTTGCTTCATACATTGCTACATTATACATTACATAATCACAAAAAAATGTTAGCTGAAATTTTGCTAATGTGGACCTTAACAACAATAAATTGTAGCAACTATACGAATGACCATGTCTGGTCACGCCAAAAATTTTAAAACGGCGGTCACAACTCAATATACTGTACTATGAAAGCCCATTACTGCCACTGAACAAAAAATTTAATAAGTAATTGTGAATTTTTACACTATAAATTCCAAAATGTTAATATTACCCGAAAACAATTCTGCAAACTTATTGCCTCAGAAAAATTTAGTTTAGGTTGCTTAATATATTCAGGTTTACTCAGAAGCCAATTTATGGCTTACACATTGCAATTCTGACCTTTTTAAAGAATTGTGAGATATAAACTCGCAATTAAGATATAAACTCGCGTAAGAAAATGACAATTTTTTCTGAATTGGACTTTATAGCTCCTGTGGTGGCATTCATGCACGTTCATCTTGTAAATACATTCATTCCAACTATAAGGTTGCATAATAATGAACGGTCGTGCTGTGTTTGGCTGAATGCTCACGGTTTGAGGATTCTGATTGGCTGAAGCCAGCATTGTTTGTACTTTCAGGTTGGCTGCAAGATCACAGTCCTGTTCTTCATTTATTTCCTGGCAACCAACTACTACTGGATCCTAGTGGAGGGCCTGTACCTTCACAGTCTCATTTTCATGGCGTTCTTCTCAGACTCCAAATATCTTTGGGGTTTCACTCTCATAGGGTGGGGTAAGTGCACATGTTAAGATCAATCAGCGCTTGATTTTGTTTTTAAACATTGTTTATTTGACCCTGCCCAGATGTAACCTAGCCAATTTCACAGCTTGTTATGATAATTCTCATCTGAGGCTTGTGTTACGTCTGCCTTCAAGAATCTCAGTCAAATCGTTTTGGTGTTCTTTGAGTCGGCAACACTTACTTAAAACCTTATTTATTCATACTTTATTTTTAATGCATAATATTCGCCAGGAAAGCCAAACAGACACCTTTTATGTGCAAATACTTTTGGGAAGGTTCCCGCATTCTTAGATACTTTGTTGAAAGCCAAACGACAGAGAAGCCCAAACATGTTTGTCCTACTTTAAACAGACCAACAATGACACAGAGCCGAGAGTCAACATATTAATCAATAATGCATAATTAATGTTCCTGGCATCGATGTGTTTGTGGGATAGTAACCACCTAATGAGGGTAAAACTTTCATATTCAAACACTCTGAAACATCAGATCAAAAACACATTGCTGGAACTTGTTTGCTGAGGTTTGCTTTTGGCTTTTTCATAATTAATAAACTCAGTATTTAGGGAGACACATCATCATAAATCAGTGCCCGCTGGGTCTTGTTCTCAGTGTGGTTTTTATAGCCAGATTATTAACATCTGGAAGTCGAAGTGTAAATTTCTCCATATTAAAATACTATAGCCATATAATGCGCAGTGGCAGCTGTAAATAAACCATCAGTGTTTCATTTTTATGATTAAAATTTTTTTGAGGCAATTATATATATATATATATATATATGATGAGAGGGGTGGGGCCGAGAGCCGTGGGAACAGAGCGAGGCCGGTGGAGTAAATGCTAATGCGCGACACCTGCGCCACTCACTTCCGGAGCTCCTCCATGGGACTCGAGACCGGTGAGTGGCGCAGCCACTTGCTCCGCTCCCACGGCTCTCGGCCCCACCCCTCTCGTCACAATATATATTTAAGGCAATTATATATATATATATATATATATACAGTATAAAGGTGCATCTCAATTAGAATGTCGTGGAAAAGTTCATTTATTTCAGTAATTCA
>NW_015505266.1:1396024-1407858 GCF_001515645.1 Sinocyclocheilus grahami | reverse complement strand
TTATCAGCAGAAGGAAGCATGAAGTGCTCTAAAATTTCCTGGTAGATGGCTGCGTTGACTGTAGACTTCAGAAAACACAGTGGACCAACACCAGCAGATGACATGGCAGCCCAAATCATCACTGACTGTGGAAACTTCACACTGGACTTCAAGCAACATGGTTTCTGTGCTTCTCCACTCTTTCTCCTGACTCTGGGACCTTGATTTCCAAATGAAATGCAAAATTTACTTTCATCTGAAAAGAGGACTTTGGTCCACTGTGTTTTCTGAAGTCCACAGTCAACGCAGCCATCTACCAGGAAATTTTAGAGCACTTCATGCTTCCTTCTGCTGATAAGCTTTATGGAGATGCTGATTTCATTATGTATAACTCTATATAAGTATAGTATGTATATATTACGAATATTTTATATATGCGTGTGTGTATAATCATATACATTTTTCTGAATATGGCAGGAAAAAATTGTATTATACAAAACTCATTCAATTTTAATACAGAAATGTATAATAATAATAATAATACATTTTTCATTTTATGTCATTTTTCATTTTATATTTCTACATTTTAAAATATGGTCATAATATATATACAGTGGGTACGGAAAGTATTCAGACCCCCTTAAAATTTTTCACTCTTTGTTATATTGCAGCCATTTGCTAAAATAATTTAAGTAAATTTTTTTCCCTCATTAATGTACACACAGCACCCCATATTGACAGAAAAACACAGAATTGTTGACATTTTTGCAGATTTATTAAAAAAGAAAAACTGAAATATCACATGGTCCTAAGTATTCAGACCCTTTGCTCAGTATTTAGTAGAAGCACCCTTTTGATCTAATACAGCCATGAGTCTTTTTGGGAAAGAGGCAACAAGTTTTTCACACCTGGATTTGAGGATCCTCTGCCATTCCTCCTTGCAGAGCCTCTCCAGTTCTGGCAGGTTGGATGGTAAACGTTGGTGGACAGCAATTTTTAGGTCTCTCCAGATAGCAGGTGAGGGGATTGTTCGGAAACCTTCAGTTTTGTTTGTGTCAGCACAGAAATGATAGACTTTACATTTAATTTATGATCTGGAGGGTCAAGGAGACTTTCAGGAGGGTTTTGACTTGTTCGATCTCATCGGTTCAAAAAACAAATAGAAAATTGTGTTATTCCGGTGAATTTGTGGCAAGTGTCGTACATGCTTCTGTGCTTGTATGCTTCATTACAGTTGATATGTCTTTTGTTATTTTCTCATTTGTGCGATCGCAGGTGTTCCTGCTCTCTTCGTATCAACCTGGGCTGTCGTCAGGACAACGCTGGCGGATGTAAGGTGAGTTTCCCGTACGTAATCCAGATTCTCAGTAAGTTAAAAAAAAGTCACACAGTTATACACACAGAGAGATGCACAAGCTGTTCTATATATAAAATGTACTAGAATATCTCTGTCTTTCTCCCTAAGGTGTTGGGAGTTGAGCGCTGGCAATATTAAATGGATTTACCAAGTTCCTATACTGACAGCAATTGGGGTGAGTTGCTTGGCACTTTACCAACAAACAGAAACTATTTGTTAGACATGTTGATTGTTATTGTAATATTATTGTATACCAATTTCTGGAATTTTGCATTTTTATGTTTTAATTTTTCATTTTAGTTCAAGTTTTACTCATTTTGTTATCCATTTCTTTTTTATATTTCTATTTAGCATTCATTTATTTTTGATTTTAGTACTTAACTTCAGCTTATGTTTTTCATCTAATATTTACATTTTATTTTTTAATAGTTTTAAAGGAGTGGTTGATTGTGATTTCACTTTTTAAACTTTAGTTAGTGTGTAATGTTGCTGTTTGAGCATAAACAATATCTGCAAAGTTACGACGCTGAAAGTTCAATGCCAACGTAGTTATTGTAAAATTATGGCATTATGGCGGTTTAATGCCTACAAAAATGGCTCGTAGGGACTACTTCCCGGGTTAGTGACATCACAAACCCTGAAATTTACATAACCCCGCCCCCGGGAACATGCAACAAAGGGGGCGGAGCCATGTTGCGCTGCTTTAGAGAAGAGGAAGAGTTGTTGCCATGCCGTCAAAACTAGGGGTGCGTGAAAAAAATCTATTCATATATGAATTGCAATTCTGTCTCTACATACCTCTCTCCCTCTCTCTCTCACCTGATTCAGAACATTAGCTCGTCAACTCCATCAATGAACTGTGTTCCAATTATACACTTTATGTGTATAGACAGACAGATATTTTTCACATAGCTACAAGAAGCGTTAAACATGGACGCACACGTGGTTGCCATGGTAGCAAGCAATATTTGCTGGCAAACACTTCTTACTGTTATAAAATAAACAATTACTTTACAAAAATACTACCTCTTCACTAATATTCTCTGGGTCTCATTTGGGCTCAAATTGATAAGCAATATTGACGACGCCATTGTTTACAATACAACCGGAGCACACGCCACTGAGGTGAGGGGCGTGACGTTTCTGAACATGCACTAGGTGGTTTAGCGAATCACAGCACACTGGGCCAGCTAACCAATCTGAGCCCATTGCATATTTCTGAGGGAGGGGCTTCATTAAACCAGGAAATCATCAGAGCCTTAAAGTGCCCCTATTATGCCTTTTCGAATATTACCTTTCATGCAGTGTGTCATGTAGCTGTATGTGAACATAAACTATCTGCAAAGTTGTGAAGCTGACAGTGCACAATAAATAAAGTTATTGTCTATCAAAAAAAAGAGTCGACTCACAATCGCCTAAATGAATCATCAGGAATTCGAATCTTATTTTGTTACGGCTCTACGTCACGAAGTAACACATTTGCATAATGTGTGCCCACGTTCTATATTGCCAACTTGCCCGCCCACAAACAGTAACATTTCCGTGTGGTTAACATCATGTCGAGAAGACGCTGTATCCTACGCTGTGAGAGTGAATTTGTTTTATCACATCTAATAATTACCATAAACTTGTTAACACTTGACACTTACCACTGAGAAACGTCCTGCTCCAGCTGTGCTTGCGAATCAGTCTCTTGTCGATCAGCCAGTTCAACCGTTTCATCATCAGACTCCGGCTCAAATTGGTAAGGTACAATAGATACCATCTTTTCTATGTACTGACAAGTCTCCAGGGCTGTTATTCCATCATGGCAATGGGCGTTTAGTTTCCGACACGCACTGTACACGGTAGACCAATCCAGAGCCAATCTCTCTACGGCTCTGCATCACAAAGGACTGCGCCATCTGACCAATCACAGCAGTGAGGGCTCACGGAAAGAAGGGGTTTAGAGAGACTGATTCTTTGAACTGCTTCGTACGAGTCGTTTACGAATCATTTAGAAATGAGGTAAAATGAAATAAATTTGTGAAAACGAACGTGTTTTTTGACCTTGCATGCATGTAAACCTGTTTTAGGAGACTCATAAAACAATATTAGCAACCTTAAAAATGGCATAATAGGGGCACTTTAATCGGAGAAGGGACAGAGCAAACTAACTTTTTTTTTTAAGCTCAACCATTTAACCTTGTTACCAGTTACTGCAAGATATAAAAATAAATTTTATTTAATTTATGTGAAATATGTTTATCAATAATCAGCTATTTTCCTGTTTCTTACTGTGAAGCTGGTTTGAAAAAAAAACTGTATTGTATTAAACGCTATAGAAATAAAGTTGACTTGACTTGACTAGTCTGAAACGACACATTATGACAGGACCTTAAAATGTATTTTACTGTCATAAAATGAGCAGATTTAAACAATTTAAGAACATTTAAATGACGGATACAGTCAAGAAGATTGAGACTGCTGCGATGGGACAGGCCAAAATAAACTAACTTTTTTTTTTAAGCTCAACCATTTAACCTTGTTACCAGTTACTGCAAGATATAAAAATACATTTTATTTAATTTATGTGAAATATGTTTATCAATAATCAGCTATTTTCCTGTTTCTTACTGTGAAGCTGGTTTGAAAAAAAAACTGTATTGTATTAAACGCTATAGAAATAAAGTTGACTTGACTTGACTAGTCTGAAACGACACATTATGACAGGACCTTAAAATGTATTTTACTGTCATAAAATGAGCAGATTTAAACAATTTAAGAACATTTAAATGACGGATACAGTCAAGAAGATTGAGACTGCTGCGATGGGACAGGCCAAAACAACCATTTTTGAGTTGGTGGGCCAGAAACATTTGAGAAGTTTAAAACAAACTACTAATTGTATGTTGGATAATAGTCTAACACGTCTATCAATTCTTATTGCAAAACATGGGCCGCCAAATTGCACCATATTGGTGAAAAGTGCCATCAAAGCAGTTGTTAAGAGACGCAGCCGTCTTCCCATTAACCCCGAATTCAACCCCGTGCTCCGAACGTGAAAGAGCTCATCAAAGTCCCATAATCGGGCGTGTCAAAAGGTTGATTTGGATAGCGGCATGCTGTCGTTTGTTGACATGCTGCGACTGAATGTGATTGACCAGTTAGCGGTTGCATGCATATATTTATCTGCTGGATGGGCAGACATTATGCTGTTAATTATTGGCTTTGCAAAGCATAAGCGCTTTCCACAGTAATGGAGCTCCGATTTCAAGAATGTCTGGACAGTTGCGCACTGGGAGAGCTGTAATTATGTGACAGAATGCAAATGTATTTTTATCCTTGCTGCCTGTCGGCAAAACATATAAATTAGGACTTAACGCACATGGATGAATTCGCGCACTAGCGCTCATGACTAACAATTTCTATGTTGTATTGATTACGACGTCTAAATAGAGTAAAGCACAATATAAAAAAACTGTTTAAACCTGTTGAAACTTTCACAGCTCAGATGTGACAGAAGCTCATCACGCATTGATGGAATAATTCCCAAGTTGCAAAACATAAGCAGAACGAAATTAGCATTTTTAAAATGAGTTAAACTAGGGAACTTTTTGCACTTTTTCTCACTCACACATGGATGAATTCGCGCACTAGCGCTCATGACTAACAATTTCTATGTTGTATTGATTACGACGTCTAAATAGAGTAAAGCACAATATAAAAAACTGTTTAAACCTGTTGAAACTTTCACAGCTCAGATGTGACAGAAGCTCATCACGCATTGATGGAATAATTCCCAAGTTGCAAAACATAAGCAGAACGAAATTAGCATTTTTAAAATGAGTTAAACTAGGGAACTTTTTGCACTTTTTCTCACTCGCACTAGTTCATTAAAATCATCCAAAACGAGAATTTTGTAATTTCTGCCACATCTCAGTTAATGTCTAGAGTGGAAAATACATTTTAAACAATTTTGGAATAAAATTGCTTAATTGTCCTGCAAATGGTAATTTCATAGCTGTCCCTAAACATATATATATATTTTTTATTTTTATTTTTTTTTTATTTTACATCTTTATCGAATGTGTTTGACACTTTAGTCAAATTACTCATGAAACAACATTTTTAAATGAATCCCCCGTTTCCTTCTTCTTTCTTGCAGCTGAATTTTCTTCTGTTTGTGAATATCGTACGAGTTCTGGCCACAAAGATCCGAGAAACGAATGGGGGGCGATACGACACACGTAAACAGTACAGGTGAGTGCATGAAATTATTGTTATGCTGGTACATGTCCTCATATGAGAATCTATACTGTACGATATTGGACTTGAGATTCTTTTTCTCCAGTGACAAATTAAATGCAAATTCAACAGTACCCAATTCCCTGAACCCAAAAGTACATTTGTTACTTCATAATATATGAAATAGCAACTGGATTCTGTTTGCCTGTGTTCTTGTGGTTGTTTTCGGCAAGGTGGAGTGTTTGGACATCATTGGTGAGATATCCAGGAGAGGACTGTAATTTTCCAGAGGGTGTTTGAAAGGCTTTCTCACATGAGCGAGAGAAATAAAGAGAGTCACAGAGAGAGAGTGTGCTTTCATTACCAGCATGTCTGCCTTTGGGTAAAAGTCACAGGATCTCTCTGGCTAATAGTCTGCGTGTGGAACCGACTGTAAGGTCAGTCTGTATAGTCTCTTATCAAAGCTGCCCGGTGATCAAATCAAGCGAATCCCTCTTGTCTTTGTTAATAATGCTCTGGCTTGCCTCTGAAGTACAGCTTTACTGTCTGTGGCTCCTTAATGATTCTCAGAACTATTTTATATGTTCTGAAGTGGTGCATATGCATAAAAACTCACCGACACCACGCTAGGGGGTTTTGGGTCATTGCTAGCCGGACGCTCGGATGCTCTGGGTGGTTTCTAGGGTGTCTGGTTGTTTGCCAGGGTATTCTGGGTGGGTTGCTTGATTCTCAACAAGCCGTATAAATAGGAATGCACTGATATATCGGCCAATAATTGGTATCAACTGATAAAATAAATTATTTGTTTCCGTTGTGTTGCGGCTTGTTTCCATTGTGTTGTGGAGATTCCGTTGTGTTGTGCACTACTGGGCCACCGTAATTATATCCTGTCAATCACAAGAGGACAAAAAAGTGCCTCAATATAGGGCTGTCAAAATTAATGGGATAATGCATTAACATAATTAATTATTTAGTGCCATTAACGCAGGATATAGGCCATTTAACCCTATGAATAACCCATGGTTCAAGCCAGGGTTGCCAGATCTGCAGTTTTCCTTCACTTAACATATTCACTTAAAGGGGGGGGTTGACTGGGTTTTTTCTAGGCTTGATTGTGTTTATGGGGAGCAGTCTAACATGTGTTAATGCTTCGTTTGTTAAAAAACGCATTATTTTTCACATAATTTACCTTTATTCCACACCGCTCTGTCCCTTCTCCTCTGAACGTGCTGATCATTTTCTGCTTTTATGAAGCCCCTCCTTCAGAAATACACGATGGGCTCTGATTGATTAGCTGGCCCAGTGTGTTGTGATTGGCTAAACCGCCGCCTCTAGCGCGAGTCTAAACGTTCCCACCCCTCAACATAGCGGCATGTGCTCTGGTTGTATTGTAAACAATGATGTCGTCTATATTGCTTATCAATTTGAGCCCGATTGAGACGCAGAGGATATTATTGAAGAGGATCGCGCAGAACCTGTGCAAGCACGGCTTTTAATGGTAGGCCTAAGATTTTTGTTTGTTGTTGTCTCATACTTTTAGATACGCTGTTATTTGTAAATGCTACTGCTTCTGTTAGCTTTTAATATACGGTTTTATTCTGATTAAAGCTTTAATACAGTTCGGCAACCGCACGCCATGTATAACGCTTCTCATAGCTATAGTATGTGAAAATAAGTGTATTCACTGAGCTGATGATCTGAATGAGAGAGAGAGAGAGAGAGAGATGCAGAGCGTGTGCAGAGCAGGGGACGTGAGGAACAGTATTAAGAACCACTGATTTAGAACATTCACAAACTTGTGAATCCATTAGAATCATTAGAAGACAGAATCGCGATTCATATATGAATAGATTTTTACGTGCACCCTTAGTTTTCTCTTCCCCTTCTCTAAAGCAGCGTGTGGCCTCGCCCCCTTTGCTGCGTGTTCCCGAGGGCGGGGTTTATGTAAAATTCTGGGTTCTTGACATAACGGACCCGGGAAGTAACTCGTTGTAGTCCCTTACCAGTCGTTTTTGTAGGCATTAAACTGCCAGAATTTTAAAAGACGATATCTCCGTTTGCATTGAACTTTCAGCTTCGTAACTTTGCAGATATTGTTTATGATCAAACAGCAACATTACACACTAACTAACATTTAAAAAGTGAAATCGCAATCAACCACCCCTTTAATTGTAGAGTGACTCCCATCCAAGAATCACAAAGAGCTTTGTTGTTTGTTACTTCAGACGCTTTGATGCTATTAAATGTGAAGTGACAGATCGCTGTAAAGTAGTACACAATTCAGTTTTGAGTGTGATTATTATCTGAAAAAAATATTATAATAATAGCAGTTGAATATAATAGTTTGTTCTGTTGTTAATTTTAACCTCTAATATGAATGTACCAAATTAAGCATTAGTTGGAAGAGATTTTTGTTCCTTAAGAAAACCAAATTATCGGTATCGGCATTGGCATCAGCAGATGTCTTTATGAATAATCGGCTGTCAGCCAAATTTAGTATCAGTGCATCCCTATTTAGAAATATAATTTGAGGTACCATGTTTATAAGAGCCATAAGTTACTTATTTCTTTATATAGATGTGGATTTTATAAACTATAACTAAATAATGGTGACAATTTCCTACACTAACCATTTGATTGGAAATTCAGGATGAAGACTAGAGCGATACAATTTTTTGACAGTGTAACATTTTAGTTTACAGTTAATTTTGTTAATAAACATTCTTAAAAAAGTTAATGGAATACAAATGGGATAGACTGATGTGCAGTTTAGTTTGTTATAAAGTGAAATATAGATTAGTAGATATGTATTGCATCTTAATCACGTGTGAAAGTATTAGAGCCACTGCTGAGAGTGTTTTAAACCTACAGGGGTTTGATAATCTCCAGTGAAATTGAATCCAGGCAATGAACGCCATTAAAGACGTTACGGATGAATGGACACAGTCGCATTTTACTTTTAATGAGAGTCGGACTTATGCTCTGAACTTGAAGTAATTAAGCAATCTCCATGTGATGTGAGCTCAGCGCAGGGCTCCTCTGCTTCTGTGATGCTTTATCTGAGGATGTGAAAACAGCAGAAAGGCCGCCGACTCAAAACTCAGCTCATCTTTTCTCATTTCTGGCCTGTAATGTAAAAATCAGCCTTTAGAGAGACATTGACTCTTACTGTCAGTGTCTCGCTCTCATTTCAATTTCAGTCTCTCAGAGCCGAAACAGAGGCTGTTTATCGCTTTTCTCGCTGGCAAGTCTAAAACCACAGTAATGTTGTGATATTACTTTGGTGAACCATGTATTTCAAAGTTCCATAAGTAATACCATCAATTTACCATGGTACCAAAACCCTACTGTTTTGTGTGTGTTTTGGTTTTGGAGCCCACTGCATTGTGTTTGTGGGTGGTTGCTAGGGTGTTCGGGTGTTTTTAGGGTGTTCTGAGTGGTTGATATGCTGTTTTGGCTGGTTTTTAAGGTGTTCTGGTGGTTTTTATGGTGTTCTGAGTGGTTTTAGGGTGTTCTGGGCAGTTCATATTGTGTTCTGATGGTTTTTATGGTGTTCTGAGTGGTTTATATGGTGTTCTGAGTGTTTAGTTACTATGGTGTTTTGATGATTTTTAGTGTGTTCTGCGTGGTTGATATGGTGTTCTGGTGGTTCTTAGGGCATTCTGAGTGGTTACTATGGTTTTTCTATGATTTTTAAGGTGTTCAGGGTAGTTTATATGGTGTTCTGGATGTTTTATGGTGTTCTGAGTGGTTGATATGGTGTTTTCAGTGGTTTTTAGTGTGTTCTGCGTGGTTGATATGGTGTTTCTTAGGGTGTTCTGAGTAGTTACTATGGTGTTTTGGTGTTTTTGGGTGTTCTGAGTGATTACTATGGTGTTTTGGTAATTTTTTAGGGAGTCTAGGTAGTTCATATGGGGTTCTGCTGTTTTTTTAGGGTGTTCTGAGTGGTTACTATGGTGTTTTGGTGTTTTCAGTGGTTTTCATGGTGTTCTGGGTAGTTTTAGGGTGTTCTGAGTGGTTGATATGGTGTTTTCAGTGGTTTTTAAGGTGTTCTGGTGGTTTTTATGGTGTTCTGAGTGGTTTTAGGGTGTTCTGGGCAGTTCATATTGTGTTCTGATGGTTTTTATGGTGTTCTGAGTGGTTTTAGGGTGTTCTGGGCAGTTCATATTGTGTTCTGATGGTTTTTATGGTGTTCTGAGTGGTTTTAGGGTGTTCTGGGCAGTTCATATTGTGTTCTGATGGTTTTTATGGTGTTCTGAGTGGTTTATATGGTGTTCTGAGTGTTTAGTTACTATGGTGTTTTGATGATTTTTAGTGTGTTCTGCGTGGTTGATATGGTGTTCTGGTGGTTCTTAGGGCATTCTGAGTGGTTACTATGGGTTTTCTATGATTTTTAAGGTGTTCGGGGTAGTTTATATGGTGTTCTGGATGTTTTATGGTGTTCTGAGTGGTTGATATGGTGTTTTCAGTGGTTTTTAGTGTGTTCTGCGTGGTTGATATGGTGTTTCTTAGGGTGTTCTGAGTAGTTACTATGGTGTTTTGGTGTTTTTGGGTGTTCTGAGTGGTTACTATGGTGTTTTGGTAATTTTTTAGGGAGTCTAGGTAGTTCATATGGGGTTCTGCTGTTTTTTAGGGTGTTCTGAGTGGTTACTATGGTGTTTTGGGGTGTTCTGAGTGGTTGATATGGTGTTTTCAGTGGTTTTCAGGGTGTTCTGGGTAGTTTATACGGTGTTCTGGATGTTTTAGGGTGTTCTGAGTGGTTGATATGGTGTTTTCAGTGGTTTTCAGGGTGTTCTGGGTAGTTTATATGGTGTTATGGATGTTTTAGGGTGTTCTGTGTGATTAATATGGTGTTCTGGTGTTTCTTAGGGTGTTTTGAGTGGTTACTATGGTGTTTTTGGGTGTTCTGAGTGGTTACTATGGTGTTTTGGTCATTTTTAGGGTGTTTAGTGTAGCTTATATGGTGTTCTGGTGGTTTTAGGGTGTTCCGAGTGGTTGAGATGGTGTTTTCAGTGGGTTTTAGGGTGTTCTGCATGGTTAATATGATATTCTGGTGGTTCTTAGGGTGTTCTGAGTGGTTACTGTGGTATTTTGGTGGTTTTTATGGTGTTCTGGGTAGTTTATATGGTGTTCTGGTGGTTATTATGGTGTTCTGGCGGTTATTAGGGTGTTCTACATGGCTGCTGTAGTGTTCGGAGTAGTGCTTAGGGTCTTCTGCGGTGTTCTGAGTGGTTTATAAGGTGTTCTGTGTTGTGTTTAGGGTGTTTTTTTATGGCGTTCTGATTGGCTACTCTGGCATTTTGCGTGGTTTCTAGAGTGATCTGAGAGATTGCTATAGTGTTCTGAGTGGTCACTATGGTGTTCTAAATGGTTCTTCTTGGTGTTTGGGGGGGGGGGGTTGTCAGGTTGAATAATCATTGCTGATTGTTTGATTCTCAATAAACCTTATAATTTGAGGTTTCATGTTTATTATTTCTTTATATTGATGTGAATTTAATCATTGTGGATTTAGTCAAGTGTGATATAGTATTCAAATATTTCTAAACAGAAAATGTTTCTGTGTGTGTACAGGAAGCTGGCTAAGTCCACTTTGGTTCTGGTTCTGGTTTTCGGCGTGCACTACATCGTGTTTGTGGGAATGCCGCACACGTTCACAGGTCTGGGCTGGGAGCTGCGCATGTACTGTGAACTGTTCTTCAACTCATTCCAGGTGACTTCCTGACTGATCGCCTCTCAATACTCACTAATGTGATGTGATAAGTATAATGATGTGCCCCTTTGCATTCCGGTAATTTGCTCTGCTGGCATGATAAATAACTGCACTTTCATATTTCCGAAGCATTTTGCAGCTTATCTGTAGACGGTGGGAAACAAATAACAGCACGCAGGGAATGAATTAAGGGAGATAGCAAAAAACAATTCACAAAATAATTGAATAGATAAACTAAACTAAAATTAAAAGTTAGTGCTGAGGTCCATCAGAAGCCTTTTTCTTTGTTTTTCTTTCCTGTGATATAAGTTCAAATAAATTAAAAATCAGCTTTTTTTCTTTCATTTTTGTCTTTACTGTGAAATAAAAGTTCAAATAAAATGAAAAATAAAAGTTGGTGTTGAGGTTCATCAGAAGTTTTCCCTTTTGTTGCTTTTCAGTATTCCCTGTGAAATAAAAAGGTAAAATAAATTAAATTTAAAAAAAAAAATGGTGCTGACGTGTATCTATCTATCTTTCCTGTAAATTAAATTTAAATTACAAAAAATTAAAAGTTGATGC
>NW_015505266.1:1360339-1394289 GCF_001515645.1 Sinocyclocheilus grahami | reverse complement strand
GGCAAAAGAGGGGAGGGGGGCAAGGTCGGGAGGGAGTTCAGCTTTCTGACAGCCTGATGGATGAAGCTGTCCTTCAGTCTGCTGGTCCTGGCCTGGAGACTCCGCAGTCTCCTCCCTGATGGCAGCAGACTGAAGAAGCTGTAAAATTTCACCATGTGGTGGGTTTTCCTAGATTGCATCGCACACACACACACACACATAACCAAAATAATATATATATATATATATATATATTATTTTTTCCTCTTTTGTTTGCTTTTTTTTAAATAATAAATATATTTAATAATAAATTAAACCGTGAAACCAGAAATTAGTTTTTAATGAGAAACCAAAAAGTTTAGTTTTTTTTTAGTATAAGAAAGAACCAAATTAATAATAAATAATGAATAAAGTTAGGCAAGAAACTTTATATTACTCATGATATTATATTATGTGTGTTGTTAAGGTTTTCCGTTCACTTGTGTTTATCGCTCTCTTTCAGGGATTTTTTGTCTCCATTATTTACTGCTTCTGCAATGGAGAGGTAAGTGTGGGTGGACCAACATTAATATTTCAAATACTGCCACTTCAGCAAAGTTTGTATTCAAAGTGATTATTCATTTTCTCTCAACCTTTCAAAGGTTTTGTAGAAAGTCAGCGCACAACATTCATTTTGCTCGTTATTGTTCTCTCCCAGGTCCAGACAGAAATCCGGAAGACCTGGCTCCGCTGGACACTTGCATTTGACTGGAAAGGTCCCGTCGTTTTGGCTAACTACCGCTATGGGACGGTCCTGAACAGCAGCGGCGCCAGCATCCAATCCCAGCTGACCTCAGTGACCCGCAGTTCTGCTCTCCTCACCAGCAGGGTGTACCGCTGCGCCGCTCTGCCCAGCGTCGGCTCGCTTGTGCATGGCTCGCAAATACACACCACCTTGCCTGGATACGTCTTCAGCAACTCGGACATCGAAAGCCTACCACCTTCCATTCCAGAAGAAATCGAAGAGGAGGCCAAACACATCGACGACATCATGCTCAAAGGCGTCAACCACATCGCTGTACGACAGGAAGCCCTCAGCATCTGTTTCGAAGAAAGCGGACAGAGCTCATCCCACACGGATTCTGATGACGTCAGATGTTGTCCTGATGACATCACCACTCCGGAAATCTCCAAATGCACTGACAAAATGTCACTGAAGGATTCTTTATCGGTGAGGTACAACAGTTTGGATCAAGAGGACGAGGAAGTACTTTAAAACACAGACTTCGTTTAACGTGAATTGCCTTTTGCAACCAATTTTACTTTTGAAAAGCAACGTATTTACGATTAAAACAGGATTTTAATTTAAAAAAATATATAATTTATTCTTCCGGAATTGATTTGATTGTAGAAATCGGGCGTTATATATCGGAATGGAATGTAATTTGCTAAAATAGTGCCTAAATAGCTATTTGGCTATTTGTTAGCGTTATCCAAAAACAAAATAAAGGTGAAAACGGCTTTAAAAGGAAAGCCGCCTCAAAAGTAGCATAATTTTTAATTAAAGAATACTAAAGCAAAAATGTACGTTTTTCTTTGGAATGGACCTAAAACATGTCTTAAAGGGATATTTCACCCAAAAATGAAAATTCTGTCATTATTTACTCACCCTCATGTTGTTCCAAATCCATAGACCTTCGCTCACCTTCAGAACACAAATAAAGATATTTTGATCAAATCCGAGGGCTCTCTTACCCTCCCATAGACAGCAAGGGAACTACCGCGTTCAAGGCACAGAAAAGTACCAAGACGATCAACAAAGTAGTCCATGTGACATCAGTGGTTCAACTGTAATGTTACGAAGCAACAAATACTTTTTTGCGCAAAGAAAACTAAAATAATTCCACATTTTCGTCTCTACTGCATCACTTGTGGACGCGCGTTCACGACAGTACCATGACGCAAGCATGTGGCGGCGCCGGCGCTGACCCAGATCCGGCGTGATTGTGTTGAACACAAGCGCCGTGCCTTGTTTACGGTTAACGCTAGAAGGGATACGTATGGCGCTACTGGGCCCGATTGTAAACACGGCATGGAGCATGTACTCACGAGGGGGAGTAATTAATGACGAAATAATAAATGAAAATTTGCTGAAAATGTACTCACCTTCAGGCCATCCAAGATGTAGATGAGTTTGTTTCTTCATCAGATTTGGAGAAATGTAGCATTACATTACTTGCTCATCAGTGGATCCTCTGAAGTGAATGGGTGCCGTCAGAATGAGTCCAAACAGCTGATAAAAACATCACAACAATCCACACCACTCCAGTCCATCAGTTAATGTCTTGAAAAACAAAAAGCTGCATGTTTGTAAAAAACCAAAAACATCAAGACATTTTTAAATAAAAATTTTTTAAAGTCCTCTATCCATAGCATTGATTTTTCCAGTGAAACGATTCCTTTAAGAAAGTAAATTGAGTCCATTTTGATTTTCATGTTGACTTGTAAAAGTATCGCAAATAGTCCAACAAAGATGCCGTACGTGTCGTATAATGCATGAAAAAAATATTTGGTTAGGATCGGTTAGTTTCACTCATTCTAAGCCTTGCGAGAAAGATTTGTGTTGACATTTGCACTCTTTTTTGCTGGAAATTAGTGCTATCGCACTGCCGTATAAGACTGTTTACATTGTTAAGTTTGGTAAATTAACTATGTGTAAATATATCCTTCATCAAGTGTCAAGCTGTGGGTTTATGTTTGCGATCAAATTATGTTGTTCAGTGAAATCAAACAGCGGGACTCATTCATGAAACAAGTTAAATGATTTTCTGCGTAAATAGCTCGTAAAACATGTTATGTAAATTTTCTTCATTCTGTTACAGGTTATGCAAGCGTGGTTTTACAAAGCATTTAAACACATTCGTGTCTTTTGTCTGTAGAATTGTTTGCAAAACCGTCTATGCGTAAAATGTCGTGCAGTAGATTTTCACCAATAAATTCACATAATATATTAATTCTGCTCGAGTTTCATGAATGCGACCCAATGATCAGAGTGATGCTTTGCGGTTTAGGTTACGCCTTTAGCAAGAAATAAAAATCAGTTGGGCATTGCTTGGCATGAATGTTTTAATTGTACAAATTTTACATCAAGCTATTTTTTTTACTGTAATTTATGAGTAAATGTCTTTCTTAAATTGTTTTGAATGTATTGTGCATTGATGTTTCATTCAAAAGTGTAATAAACGCACTTAAACATATTGTATTAATTTTATTTAAGTTTTAGTTCTTTTAGTACATTTAGTACTAATTAGAAATGGTGCATTGCCAACTAGATAAAATGAAATAAATTTAAGTAAAATGTTATATATATATATATATATATATATATATATATTAAAGATAATAACCCTGATATAAACCTAAACAGAGGCTTCATACAGAATGTTACATCTTGAAACTTTTTAATCTAACAATATGTTATATGTAAAAATTTGAAGCGGTTCATATGTTAATATTGTATGTATCATTCCATATGTACAATATCAATCGATATGCCAAACACAAACAGTAAAATATGCTACAACGTGTTACATTTGAATAAGTATGAACACTAATGAAGTCACGCTAAAAAATGTGCTGACACTGGCACCGTAAAAGTAAAAGTCCCATTGAATACAGCAGCTGTGTTTGAAGATCACAACAGGTTACACACACACACAGTGAAATAGTAATGTAATTTAAATTTCAGCCATAAATGCTTTATCTGGAATATAAGCCTTAATAGACTGAAGTGTTTACCGTTGGTTTCCCCTGGACGCTCTTAATGTGTCTTGCTTCCGAGTTGAAATTGACTGCACAGCCATTTGTGGCCCCGTAGGAGTCGGGTTATGTGTTCATACTGTGATTACAGTTACATAACCTTTCTCAGCAGGACTCCTGTTCAATCACACAGAAATATGAATTATAGGGGAAAATAGCTCAAAATACAAATCCACATATGTGAAATATGAATCTTTGAAAAGATGTGATGGATATTAACATACATTTATTTATTTAGCAGGCCAGAAAGGACAAACGATGTCTCTTTAATTCAATTTTTAGTAATATCTTCTTTCATTTTAAATGGATAGCCAGTTGAGACTTTTTCATAAGTTTCTTGTGTCTTGAGATTTTCCTAAAAATCTCATGTCGTCATAATGAGGTCTCAATAATGTCTCAATGATTTCTCAGAAGTCTGAGATTTTAATATCAAGTCAAGGACTTTAACAAATCAGATTATATAAACCAGAAAAGTTTGTGCTGAGGTTCAGCTTTCCTTTTTTGCTTTTCCAGTGAAATTTTTTATTTTATAATTAAAAACTAGTGTTGAGATTCATCAGATGTTTTGATCATGATGTGCGTGATGCTTTATGATCTCTTTCCTGTAAAATTAAAGTTTAAAATAAATTAAATGCTTCATGCTTCAGCATATATATATATATATATATATATAATTTACTTAATTATCATGCCATCGTTTCAAATGAGGTCTCAATAATGTCTCAAACTGCTCAGAAGGATCTGAAAAATTGCAGAAGCAGGAAACTTATCAATAATTGTCAACAGAATTCTCATCAATGTATATTTCTGTGTTTTAAAATTACATTTGTTAAAAATAATTTTGTTATTTATTTTTAACACTTTTGTTATATATTTTTGCTATATTGTCTCATTTTATGTCTCTTATTTCTGAATGAATTAAATGAAAATGCATCATTCATTCATTCAGTCTCTTATTTCTCTTGGGAATTTTATCATTCATATTTTATTGAAACAATACTTACATCTCCAGTAAGTTTCTGGAGGACTGAAAGAGCATCTGAACATTGTCCTCTTGGAGATCATATATGCAATTGAATTTCATTTAGATCAGTCGGAGGCAGACTTTCTTGCCTAAACTGCAAAAATCAGACCACATCCATCCAATTTTCCCTATTATAAAGCTGAATAAATGTCTTCAGACTCGTGCGAATATTGATTTGCCTTGTGTGAAAAACAACTGATGCTTTGCCCTTTTGAACATGCACACAAAGTTTTTTAATGGAAAGGAAATGGAAAATGATTAACTTTAATGATGGCCATTGTGTAAGAGCAGGTGACAAAATGTCACTTTCTCTCAAATTACGCTTGTACCTTTTTATGTCCCTGCCATCGTTAATGTTGTGAATTTCTGACGCCATTAGCAAATGCATCAATGCAAAGTGTCCCACCTCTCTTCCTTTTCCTGCACTTCCTGTGCTTATTAGCCACTACGACAAGCTTAGCGAGTGAAACCCATGTTAATGGTCTTCGCCTGAACCGACCTTTCAATACACTTGCCTTCAGCGAGGTCCCCTGGGTTAAAAACAACAATTCAGTGGCAGATTTATTTTTGAAACCCTCTGAATGCTTGCTCTTGTGTAAGTCTTGTGTAAAAGTGACATCAGCAAAGTTTTTTTCCTCACAATCTGTGAAAAGAACCTCTCTTATTTTTGGGGGATGTTTCAGGCAGACGATAGCAGAAATCACATTTTCCCCAGATCACCAGTGCAAAAAAACGATGTTTTCAGTCACTGTATTGTATTGTATTGTCTTATCTAGCATGTAATTAACGGCTTGAGGTAGAATTCGTACAGCTAAAGGAATTACCACCAAGCCATGGTTTCATATCTCATCATGGAATCCAGTCAAGCGTTAACTTGCTGATGATGGCTTCATTACCGGCACTGCTGCACTTCCACCGTTCAATGCGTTTTATCTCATCTGAAGAGTTTCATTTCTGAAGGTGCGTTTTTTATCTGCTGTTTTATTTGCGGGTGTATCATTTCCCCTAGGAATATGTTGTTATTTCTTCTCAGTTATGATTCATTTAAGTATCAGCCTTGCTTCAGTGGTCAAGTTCAAGACAAAAATATACAAAAGTTCTAAGTGAATGTCGATTTTCTTTACCAGCAGTAGATAGATCACACAAAAATGAAAATTACCCCATGATTTCCATTCTGTTCTTGGTGTATACTATCTTCTTTCAGACGAATACAATCGGAGTTATATTAAAAAAAATGTCCTGGCTGTTCCAAGCTTTATAATGGCAGTGAATGGGTGTTGAGATTTTGAAGGCCAAAAAATTTGCATCCATTAAACATGGAAAAGTGCTCCATGCAACTTCAATGGGTTAATAAAGGCTGTCTGAAGTGCAGCATTTGTGTAAGAAAAATATCCATACTTAAATCTTTATAAACTAATCTCTAGCATCTAGTGTTTGAGAGAGTGGCGTTTCAGCGGATGACATAGGACTTAGGCGTAGCGTAAGCTCTGGAGAGAAGTGACAAAATCACAGGAGAGAGGAGAGAGCAAAACACTGATCATGAATTAGAATTACAAAACGAGGATTTGTAAAGCAATATGTCGGAGGATTTCGATATAAGCCAAGTGGAGACTTGTTTTCCTTCGCTGTAAACAAAACTTGGTTCTCGCGAGACTATAGCATATTGTCACAGAAGCTTATGCTACGCCCTACGTCATCCGCTGGAACGCCACTCTGTAATGAACATGCGTGCGACAGTTAGCGGAAGCTAGAGATTACGCTTTATAAAGTTTTATAGATGGATTTTTATCTTACTCAAACACGTGGCTTCTCTTCTAAAGGCCTTTATTGACCCCTAGAGTCATGTGGAGTACTTTTTATGCATGCTATTTTGCTTCAAAATCTTGACCACCATTCACTGCCATTATAAATCTTGGACGAACCAGGACATTTTTTTAATATAACTCCAATGTCTGAAAGAAGAAAGTCATATATACCTAGGATGGCTTGAGGGTGAATAAATCACGGGATAATTTTCATTTTTGGGTGAAATATCTCTTTAAGGAGACCTAAGTTTCTAAAATCATACAAAAGTGCACGAAAAGGTGTGAAAACGTCAAAATCCAAGATGGCGGAATTTTTAGCCTACCTGGTGTAAAACAAAATAGTTTTAAAATACAGTTATAGAGTCGCAAAATTAATGTAAATAGCATATCCCAGAAATATTGTGAAATATTTCTGACATCGCTTGCAGACTTTAGTAACTTGACGACTCTTAGAAAAGTTTTAACTTTGTTGAGATTCTGAAATGTGGGGATTTGTTTCTCCAGGAAATTCTGAGCACAAGCCTTAAAGCTCTTAATTTGCTCTCCAGCTGCGACATCAGAGCTCATTTGTGATGTCTCTTTCTTACAGGCTGTGCGAACCAGCTCCAAATGAGGAAATACTAACCGTAATTACGAGCTTTCCTTTATTTTTGGTCGCCCACATTCTCGGACACTTACATGCAAAACCACAACAACAAAAAAACACAACCAACTATATAAAAAACACTTCAGATAATGAGGTTGCATTTGTACACGCACATATATAACGATTTCTCCATTTTAAAACCTTGAACACGGGGTTTCTGAGTGCTCTGATATTTGCACCTGCTAATTATACAGCTAGAGCCACGCAGAGATTGCACGAAAAGGTGTGAAAACGTCAAAATCCAAGATGGCGGAATTTTTAGCCTACCTGGTGTAAAACAAAATAGTTTTAAAATACAGTTATAGAGTCGCAAAATTAATGTAAATAGCATGTCCCAGAAATATTGTGAAATATTTCTGACTTCGCTTGCAGACTTAGTAACTTGACGACTCTTAGAAAAGTTTGAACTTTGTTGAGATTCTGAAATGTGGGGATTTGTTTCTCCAGGAAATTCTGAGCACAAGCCTTAAAGCTCTTAATTTGCTCTCCAGCTGCGACATCAGAGCTCATTTGTGATGTCTCTTTCTTACAGGCTGTGCGAACCAGCTCCAAATGAGGAAATACTAACCGTAATTACGAGCTTTCCTTTATTTTTGGTCGCCCACATTCTCGGACACTTACATGCAAAACCACAACAACAAAAAAAACACAACCAACTATATAAAAAACACTTCAGATAATGAGGTTGCATTTGTACACGCACATATATAACGATTTCTCCATTTTAAAACCTTGAACACGGGGTTTCTGAGTGCTCTGATATTTGCACCTGCTAATTATACAGCTAGAGCCACGCAGAGAGAGACCGATGAATGCAATTAGATGAAGCTTTGCTTCCCTTGTTGTTGTGTTGTGATCTGGGACATCAGAGATTCTGATCTGCATCAGGTGGGTGTTGTGATGGACGGATGGGATGTATGGGATTTGGAAAAGAATGTGAGGATAATTGACAGTAATGAGCTGAACGTGCCCGGCGGCATGAAAATCAACATAAGTCTTCAGGGAGCGTTTCGATTAATCGCGATTTTTTCCCCCCCTCAAGATCGTCCTTTTATCCTAAACTTTCACTTATGTTCAGTGGCGATGTGCTGAATTTACAGCCCCAAAGCAAAAGAAAGAATAAGCATATTTTTATAAATTTTTACCTGCTGCAAGAGATAACGTTGAACACAATGAATCACAAACTGGTTCTTTTTAGTGAATTAAAAACACGAGTAGTCCGATTGAACAACAAGTGACTCTTTTAATCAGTTCTTTTCAGTCAATTAAAAACATGCAGCGCTGACCCGATTTACCGGTAGCCCCTCACTGCTGTACACAAGATCCAGGGGGCGAAGTTACATCCACAGGGGGTGGAGATGGGTAGGTTTAGGGGGTGGAGATGGGTAGGTTTAGGGTTCAGCGGGTGGAGATGGGTAGGATTAGGGGTTGAGATGGGTAGGTTTAGGGATCAGCGGGTGGAGATGGGTAGGTTTAGGAATCAGCGGATGGAGATGGGTAGGATTAGGGGTTGAGATGGGTAGGTTTAGGGATCAGCGGGTGGAGATGGGTAGGTTTAGGGATCAGCGGGTGTAGGTTTAGGGATCAGCGGGTGGAGATGGGTAGGATTAGGGTTTGAGATGGGTAGGTTTAGGGATCAGCGGGTGGAGATGGGTAGGATTAGGGGTGGAGATGGGTATGTTTAGGGATCAGCGGGTGGAGATGGGTAGGATTAGGGGTGGAGATGGGTATGTTTAGGGATCAGCGGGTGGAGATGGGTAGGATTAGGGTCTCGGACACTTACATGCAAAACCACAACAACAAAAAAAACACAACCAACTATATAAAAAACACTTCAGATAATGAGGTTGCATTTGTACACGCACATATATAACGATTTCTCCATTTTAAAACCTTGAACACAGGGTTTCTGAGTGCTCTGATATTTGCACCTGCTAATTATACAGCTAGAGCCACGCAGAGAGAGACCGATGAATGCAATTAGATGAAGCTTTGCTTCCCTTGTTGTTGTGTTGTGATCTGGGACATCAGAGATTCTGATCTGCATCAGGTGGGTGTTGTGATGGACGGATGGGATGTATGGGATTTGGAAAAGAATGTGAGGATAATTGACAGTAATGAGCTGAACGTGCCCGGCGGCATGAAAATCAACATAAGTCTTCAGGGAGCGTTTCGATTAATCGCGATTTTTTCCCCCCCTCAAGATCGTCCTTTTATCCGGGTGGAGATGGGTAGGATTAGGGTTTGAGATGGGTAGGTTTAGGGATCAGCGGGTGAGGATGGGTAGGATTAGGGGTTGAGATGGGTAGGTTTAGGGATCAGCGGGTGGAGATGGGTAGGATTAGGGTTTGAGATGGGTAGGTTTAGGAATCATGAGATGGGTAGGTTTAGGGATCAGCGGGTGAGGATGGGTAGGATTAGGGGTTGAGATGGGTAGGTTTAGGGATCAGCGGGTGGAGATGGGTAGGATTAGGGTTTGAGATGGGTAGGTTTAGGGATCAGCGGGTGAGGATGGGTAGGATTAGGGGTTGAGATGGGTAGGTTTAGGGATCAGCGGGTGGAGATGGGTAGGATTAGGGTGGAGATGGGTAGGGTTAGGGATCAGCGGGTGGAGATGGGTAGGATTAGGGTTGAGATGGGTAGGTCTAGGAATCAGCTGGTGAAGATGGGTAGGATTAGGGGTGGAGATGGGTAGGTTTAGTGGTTGAGATGGGTAGGTTTAGGGATCAGCGGATGGAGATGGGTAGGATTAGGGTTGAGATGGGTAGGTCTAGGAATCAGCGGGTGAAGATGGGTAGGATTAGGGGTGGAGATGGGTAGGTTTAGGGATCAGCGGGTGGAGATGGGTAGGATTAGGGGTTGAGATGGGTAGGTTTAGGGTTCAGCGGGTGGAGATGGGTAGGTTTGGGGATATGTAAGGTGGGAGGAGTTGGATCTGGATCCAACCTTCACCCTTGGGTCTTGCGTTCTGCAGTGAGGAACATCATCTTATGAATCAAAAATATACAGTGCAGTCTGATTCACAACAAATGACTCGTTGTCAACTCGGTCCTTTTAAAGACTCATTCAAAAAGACTCACTCCGAAAGACTCAGAAGTTTGATGGATCTTACACTGGATCGGAGGGTTTTTTATCAATATTTTCAGTGATGGAATATTTTTTTATTAAAAGATTAAACAAATATTTATATAAATATTTGTTTAATCTCAAATATAAGCTTATAATATATTCTATAAATTTTATACATTACTTTGATATTTATTATATATTTAAATATTTATGTATTATAATTTAAAATTATGTACAATAGAATTTACAGTGCATTTGGTTGTTAATTATTACACATTTTCTGACTGTTCCACAGAAAGTCAGTCCAATCTTAAAAAATAAAAGTCCTTTATTGGCATTGATAGTTCACGAAGAACCTTTAACATCCACAAAACCTAACAAAAAAAAGTTTTTTTTTCTTCTGGAAAAAATGGTCCTAAAAGGGTTCTTCTACTATGGCATCACTGTAAAAACAGAATTTTGGACCCTTTATTTTCCAAGAGTGTGCAGGTTTGGAACTACACAAGGTGATTAAATGATGATAGAATTTCCATCTTTGGGTAAACTATTCCTTTAATTTCTCATTGCATGTATATGTGTATCCATCACAATGGCCTGCTGTCTGTCTTATTATAGTTTTCTCGCTCCAAATGACCTTGTCTCTTCAGCCTGACACCCTCATTAACGCCATTCACACTTGTTCTTCCCCCACAATGTGATTTTCGGGAACACAATTTTATTCGCTATTCTCCCAAACGTCCCTCTCATTCAGGTATGATAAAAGATTGTGTAGTCAGCGTACTATCACGTATTCAGATAGACAATACTCAATCACACCGTATTGACATTCTCCCATGATACTCCATTTGTTATGCTGCAATGCATTGTGGGCGATTGATTTTCTCAGTCTTGTCTTTACTGGAGGAATAATTGAAATGAGAGTCGGTCTGTGTTAGAAACAACACTTGGCTAAAGAGATCCTATCCAAGAAGAAGCCGAGAAACAAAGAAGAAAACAAAAGTTCCAGAACAGAGAAAAAGGAGACCTCAGGGTTTCTTCTAACTGGAAACAGACTGACAGCAGACGACATCATTACTAAAGAAGCTCATATTCTTTGCAGTCACAGTTCAATTCCCCCTGAACGGTGACTGGAAATTCAAGAGGAAATCAGTTATACTGCACATTTTTTTGTTCTCCTTCAAGGATTATTTGTCAGAAAAGACCAATTGAATGCCCTCCGTTTTTCTTTTAACTCTGGTCTGCCAGAGAGCATGATTATCGGAAGAAAACCTGGAAGCAGCAAGAACCTCACTGTATAGTTACACTTTACAGTTAGAGATAATTTCTTTCAGTGCAAAAGTTGAAGGAATGTTCTGGGTTCAGTTAGACCAGAATCAGCGGCGTTTACTTGACACGGTTTTCAACTAAAACCAGAAAACTTTTACACATTTTAGCTGTTCATTTACGTAACAACAGCATTTTGGAACTGATTTAAAAGTGCACATTTTTGAAAACTATACTGTTATCATCTTTTGTAAACTACAAAAGCGCAAATTTCTGAAAAACAGTAATGTGACGCATGTGCATGAAAAACATGCACATGCGTAGCCTATTATGTTTTCAATCTATAGGGATGTGTATGCGTGCAGGCGCTTAGTGTGTCTTTACAAAGTGCCATTGCCTACTGACCTGGCATGCAAAACAGTGTTTTTAGTTATTTTCGTTGGTCTGTGTGAAAGGACATTGCTTTGACAACATTGTCATCTGTACGTGAATCTTTTTAGTTTTTAGAACAATTGTACCTTTAAACGTACCTTTAGTCTTCATCACTTTTCAACATATTTTCAGCACACAGCCCCACTGTAGCTATTATAACATACAAACAAAAATCAAGTAAGAGACCTATGTATAAATGAAAAATCATAATATCAATCATAATCATGAAAATAAAAAGTTTCAAAAAGGCGAGAAGTAGTGCGTTTAATGGGTTGTATGTTTAACAACATACAGATTGTTCAGCTGATGAAACATCTTTCTGTTGACAAAAACTCAATAAAACAGCTTTGAAAGTTGTGAAAATTATATTTAGGAGGACCTTTATACAGTGTGTGCTACTTTAAAGATCTTGGCCTGTGGCGTCTTACCTAATTAGATGCATTAAGCTTTCTTGGTTTAACGCAGGGGTGTCCAAACTCGGTCCTGGAGGGCCAGTGTCCTGTAGAGTTTTGCTCCAACTTGCCTCAACACACCTGCCTGGAAGTTATAGTATGCCTAGTAAGAGCTTGATTAGCTGGTGCAGGTGTGTTTGATTAGGGCTGGAGCTAAACTCTGCAGGACACCGGCCCTCCAGGACCGAGTTTGGGCACCCCTGGTTTAACGCAAGGCATTTGCGTTTGGCCTTCTATAAGTGTTTATGCTATGCATACAGTAAAAATTATGCTCAAGTCCTTCAAAGCCGTTTCGAAACGTACACGTCAATTATCTGCGTTTGACAGAAAATGAGAGAGAGAGATGGCGAAGCGATACAGTAAAATCTTTTTAACAGCACTGATTTACAAAAAATATAGAGCAGTCAATGCCTAACACGTAGAATATACATTATATTATACTTTCGAAACAGTGTGTAGGCCTATTACTGTGTGTTTGCCATGTTACCTCATTTTGTAGACGTTTATTCAATAGTTCAGAGTAGCATGCGCGGTTTATGTTTGAAATGTATTTTACCACAGAACGCAATTTGGGTTCGTCTCTCGTAAATCAAATGCCATGGTGTTCAACTTTTACTGCACTCAGAATACTCATTTAACTTTCCCTTAAAGGAACTTTACAGAAACATTTTTATATTCTCATGATGGTTTGAGGATCTGAAAAGTCCAGAGATTTAGCCTTGTGACTTTGTTTTATAATGCAAATGTGAAACTTAGATTTTGGGGACAAATCCCTTTGGTTGGTTCAAGTTTAACAGTTTATTCTTGATGTCTGAAAGCTGTTTCAGTTGATGGAACCCTTTGAAGATTAAATGTCAAAATCCATCCATCAGTGAAAAGAATGAGGAATACATGTAGAAAAAAGACCATAAAAGCAAAATATATACTGAAGTGATCGTGCAGTGAGCCGAATACAAATCTCTTTTTGTTGTAGGCCTACAGGAACCTTGACCTTGAATTGCTTTCTTTTGTCACAGTGACTGTGTGACTGGCAGAATAACAAGAGCCAAATCACTAGCTTTCCATGCTCAAATCCATTCAGAAAGTGCTGCAAACCTTTTATCATCATGAATATAATGGTTTATGATCAATTAAGAACACTTAGTTTCACAAGCATTTCTTCTGTTTACTAATTACGTTTGGGTGTGGAATTATTGAGTCTGCCTGTGAATGAAGTTTATAGGCTACTATTATAATAATTATGAGCATTATGTGTAGACATTAGTACGTGTTCCTCTCATGTAAAGTAGGTCGCATAAAAATAAGGATGTTTGTGGATAAAAGGGCTGGGTTGAAGTGACTTGGAAGTGTTCACTTTGTGTGAGAACTAGTGTTTTCTAGTAAATAGCGCCATCGTGTGGCTGAAAAGGTAACATAAACAAAGGCTGGTTGGAATAAAATACCCCAAAATCTTATGGAAATAGTAATCGTATGGTAAAGTAGTGTGCTATTTATAACAAAGCCAAATTTTCTAGTATTAAGTATTATATATAGCTATGTGTAAACACTTTCTAAGAAAAATCCAAAGCCAAGATAACTACAATATGGGAAAATTCACCTTTAGAACTACTAAATTATTGTTGATTCAAATAAAATAAAAGTAACGAGTGCACAATTGATTTATTTGATTTTTATTATAATATGTTTATATTCCACTTTACAAATTCTTACAATACTCCTGATGCAAAAAAATCCCTTCTTTTTCAGAGTAGTTTTTGGCCTTAATTGGTCTTAATGATCTTCATACAAACATAATTACAGTATACATGTAATTTGTATAATAAATTACTTCAAAAAACGAAAAGGTCAGTATAACTGAACCACAAAATTTGCACCAAGTTTCAAACAAAACTGAAAATGTAAGGAGAACAACCATTCTTTGAAACAAAACAGATTCCAAAGTTAAAATAACACAGAAAACAAGAGCAGTATACAATCACAAAACGCCTAAACGGGCTTCTAGGATGATGTTCCTTCCTTTAATATGCTAAACACTAAAGCTGGACTTGAAACATCAAAAGCAAAATTGGCATATAGAATAACATACGATACATTCAAAACATCAATGAGAACTTCGAAATGAGCAAAAACACGTTTAAAGTAAAGTGACGATGCATTCAAGACAAGCAGAAAAAAAAACACAAGATCAATCGCTTGATCTAATGACTCAAATGTAACACTGTAACGTTTCTGTGCAATTACTGATTGACTCAGTTTATGGCAACGTAATTGAGATCAGGCATCGAATGTACAAAACTTTCATCGTGATAGTCTTGATCTACAATCCTGATTAATAACATTATATATTGTCATCAGTGTGCTGATGTAAGAACAGCAACTTTCTTTTTTGGGAGTTTTTATACATACAAGCGACACATCACAAATCGGAGGCATGGTTTAACATCGGGATAAACAAATCCAGGTTACCATAGTTACCCATGCATTTCTAAGTGGAAAATAAAAGAATATCCACCAAATTTTTTATTCAAGTGTGAGGGCGACCATTTTTAACTTGAGTTGTGGGATGTACACTCAGAACTGCCAGATATAAACTTAGAATTGCTAAATATAAACTCAGAATTGCTAAATATAAACTCAGAATTGCGAGTTATAAACTCAGAATTGCGAGATATAAACTCAGATTTGCGAGATATAAACTCAGAATTGCGAGACATAAACTCAGAATTGCGAGACATAAACTCAGAATTTTGCGAGACATAAACTCAGAATTGCGAGACGTAAACTCAGAATTGTGAGACATAAACTCAGAATTGTGAGACAAACTCAGAATTGGGAGATATAAACTCAGAATTGAGAGATATAAACTCAGAATTGCGAGACATAAACTCAGAATTGTAAGATATAAACTCAGAATTGCGAGATATAAACTCAGAATTGTGAGACATAAACTCAGAATTGCGCGATATAAACTCAGAATTGTGAGACAACCTCAGAATTGCGAGATTTAAACTTGCGAGACGTAAACTCAGAATTACGAGATTTAAACTTGCGGGACAAGTTCAGAATTGCGAGACATAAACTCAGAATTACGAGACATAAACTCAGAATTGCGAGATATAAACTCAGAATTGTGAGACAAACTCAGAATTGAGAGATATAAACTCAGAATTGTGAGACAAACTCAGAATTGAGAGATATAAACTCAGAATTGTGAGACAAACTCAGAATTGAGACATAAACTCAGAATTGAGAGACATAAACTCAGAATTGAGAGACATAAACTCAGAATTGAGAGACATAAACTCAGAATTGTGAGACAAACTCAGAATTGAGAGACATAAATGCAAAGTTGATGAATGATGATTGTTAATTGGTTAACAGTATGTTACATTACTATATGTAGTAAAACTGTATATTTAACAAGCACTTTTATGGTAAATAGTTTTTGAAATTATTAAAAATTTATAAAACATTTTATGTAAAAACTTTTACATACTTTGTGCTATTAATTACGTGTTATACATGTTTAGCGTTATTTTAGTGTTGTGTGTAACCTCAATGCGTTTTTTTCTATTGTTAATTTTCTTCATAAAAATAATTGCTTAACTATGGTAACCAGTATTTCCCCCGCCTCCTAAGCGTATACCAGATGTGCAACTTGAATCCCGTCTGTTCCCTTGTTTTTTCAAAGCCGTTATGCTGTATTAACAATCACTTAACAATATAGAATTCAGCACAATAAATATAGAAACACAATACAAAACAAGGCCTCAGAAAGTGTGTCTCTGAATTGTTCTCTGAGAGATAACGTGAGTGAACAGCGCTAGAATCCTGACATTTCATCCAGGTATCACCTGCTAAGAAAATCTCATGAAAAATAGCTAATATTCCACATTTTTGGGAATTTCGCCATTAATTATGGAATATTCAAGCTGTGTTCATTAGTTCCTGGATATTATCATAGCTGTATATGTGTGTGTGTGTGTGTGTGTGTTTTAACAGTCCGAGTCACAGAGTCATCATCGCGGCATTGACGTGGCATTGAGATAGAGGGTGTGCGGTCACAGTAAGACGCAGTGCAGCCTCTGGGAACCCGAAGGTCTGTCCGCCCGCCATTTGGCTTTCCTCTTCTTCTTCAGGCCCCGTTCTGGGATCTGCTCACTGTAAACCCAGATGAACTTCAAAGCTATTGAGTCGAATGGGAATGCTAACACATAGTAGCTAGCGGAATCGGTCAAATTGGACTCACCGTATCACTCTGACGAGCTCGTGAAACGCTTTGTCTACATTCATGGGCGGATCCTTTGCACTTGTTTCAATATACGTGATCTGTGATGAAGACATAAAGATTCAACAATTAGTAGATGTAGACATTATTAAAAAATATACATATTATTCATATTAATATTACTACTATAAATAATAATTAGTATTATTTATTTTATTATAAAAAATATTAGTACATGCCTGATTAGAAAAATAAATGAAAAATTGAGTAAGAAATCAAAATTGATTCAATTTCTTTACAATGGATTAATCAATAATATTAATAATAATAATAATTACAACAATGTAAAATCATAAAATAAAAAGTCAACATGAAATCAAAATGTATAATTTTTAATGAACATTATGAAGCTGTTATGAACATTATGAAGTTGAATCTGTCTTTTTATGAGCTGTTTATTGGTTTGTATTATTGTAAAGAATATTTGCAAATTTTTTAAAACATTAAATAAAAGTGTAAATAATAAATAGATAATAATAATATGAAAATGCAAAAATAAAATTTAATAATAATAATAACATATAACATTAACAATGTATCAACAAATCAATTGAGCAATAATAATAATAATAATAATAATAATAAAACAATGATGTAATAATATAAAAAAATACTTATATTATTCTATAATAATATAGAAAAATGAATGAAAATGCCAACATGAAATCAAAATTGACATAACATTGTTGGTCTTATAAACTAGTTATTGGTTTGCATTGTTGTAAAAAAAAAAAAAAAGTTTTAAATTAAACAAAAGTTTAAATAACAAATGGATCAATAACAACAACAGCAATAATAATAATATGAAAAATTACAAATATGATGATAATAATAGTAAAGCAATTAAAAATTTACGGTCAATTAATGTTCTTTTTTTTATATTTAATAATATTAAAAAATAATAATACAGAACAATTAAAAACCAACGTGAAATCAAAATTGATATAATAACATTGCTGGTCTTGTTGTAAACTATTTATTGGTTTGCATTATTGTACAAAATATTTGTTAATTTTTCAAAATATTAAATAAAGGTTTAGATAGCAAATGGATCAATAACAACAATAATACAAAATTACAAAGATAATGATAACAATAATAAAGCAATTAAAAATTTATTAAATTAAATTAATTAAAAAGACAACATAAAATAAAATTGAGATAATAACATTGCTGGTCTTACTGTAAACTAGTTATTGGTTTGCATTATTGTACAAAATATTTGTTAATTTTTCAAAATATTAAATAAAGGTTTAGATAGCAAATGGATCAATAACAACAATAATACAAAATTACAAAGATAATGATAACAATAATAAAGCAATTAAAAATTTATTAAATTAAATTAATTAAAAAGACAACATAAAATAAAATTGAGATAATAACATTGCTGGTCTTACTGTAAACTAGTTATTGGTTTGCATTATTGTAAAAAAATGTTTTTAAAATAATAAACAAAAGAGTACATAACAACAAATGGGCCGATCAATGGCAATAGTAATAATAATATTAAACATTAAAATAATACAAATAATAATTAAAAATATAAAAATAATCAGTCTGAAAAAATGAACAAAAAAAGTAAAGATGAAATCAAAATGTACTCTTTCTTAATAAACACTGCTAGTCTTATTGTGACTTATTCATTAGTTTGCATTATTATGAAAAAATAAGGAAAAATGTTAACAATTATGAAATAAATTTGGATTGATCTATAATAATTACATATTTAAAATTAAATAAAAATGAATAATTATTTATAATAAATATAATAAACGTAATAATAATATAAAAATATAATGTCAACATAATTTTACAACAATTTAGAAAAACGAATGAAAAAGTCAACATGAAATCAAAATGTAATTTTCTTTCACAGGTTAAAGTTAGGGTATGTAATTTTTCAAAAACACTGATTCGAGCCGAATAGCAAAACAAACTTGTAGCCAATCAGCAATAAGGGGCGTGTCTACTCGTGATGTGGAGGAGAGCGTGTTCAGTGCATGGGACGGACATTAGCCGAGCCGAGCGACAGAAAGATAGAGATGGCGGATAAAAAACTAAAGAGGAAAACGTCTGCGGAAGGATAAGGCAAGAAGTAGGACCCGTGTAAATCGGATCAGCTTTCTAGCGCTGGAGAGAACTCAAGGAGCGGAGGCCTGCGATCGGACGCCGAAGTTGCTTTGTTTCTTCCCATATTTTACAGTGTCTACAACAGCTGAAGTCTGCCTACACTGGACGCGATCAAACGACCGTTGAAAACCATTTGAAATGTGTGTCAGCACGTCATAAATAGAACCCGGCAGCAGTTTTCTGTCTGGGATTTGTTGCACCGCGCCGCTCACGTCCGGTGTAGACACGGTGTAACATTGGTTTTGCTTTGTTTCACAGAACTAATCGTTGCCTGGGTTGCATACGTATGTTTGGGGCGGAGCTATCAAAATAGGGGCGAGACCCTTTTGGGGTAGGGGCGTGTTTGTTTTGGTGATTTCAAATGTCAACATTGGCTACCAGAAATCACTGACCCTACCTTTAAATGTGTTAAATGACTCACGCTGTGTTTGGAGGCCATCTCTCGTCCCTGCTCACTGGTGATCTTGCGTAAATGCACCAGATCAACTTTATTAGCCACCAGAACCATGGGAAACGACTCCCTGCAACACACGCACAATAAAAACACTCAATAAATCCCACTGAAAATCCATCTGTAACTCAAACAAGTGTTCATACCGGTCCTTCACTCTCAGAATCAGCTGGTGGAAACGATCCACGTGTTCAAAGCTGGCTTTATCAGTGACTGAAAACACGATGAGAAAGCCGTCTCCTGTCCTCATGTACTGCTCTCTCATCGCACTGAACTCCTCCTGTCCTGCCGTGTCCAGAACTACACACACACACAGCGTTTACATTATTGTAAAAAAATATTAATAAACACTGGATAAAATAAGCACAAACACAAATATACACAGCAAACCCTGAAAGTTTTGTATTTACTTCATTTATTTACTATTTACTTATTTTATTGACTATTTTATTTTTAAACGAAACCTTTCACTCTTTATGTTGATAATATTTGAAAGAAGTAAAGTATTTTACATATATATACTGTATGTATATTTCTTTTTTATATATTATATTAAAAGGTAAAGGTAAAAATATGACAAATTCATAAATTAAATCAAATTAAATTACATTTTTCCATTTTATTTTTTAATGTATGGTTTATCTTTGTACTGTACAGGGTATTATATTAAAATATTTTTCTTATTTTAATATTACATTAAAAGTTAAAATTAAATAATTGACAAATGTATAAATATGTATTAAATTAAGCTTTTTTTTTTTTTTTTTTTTTTTAAATGTATTTCTTAATTTATGATCTCTCTTTGTATTGCACTTGGTATCATATTTATTTTTGCATTTTAATATATTATATTAAAAGTTAAAAGTAAAACAAATGTGTAAATATGCATTAAATTAAGTTTAATTTATGATCTGTTTGTATTGCACATTATAGCATATTAAATGTTATTTTTGTTTTAACATATTGTACTAAAAGTTCAAAGTAAAATATTTGACAAATGTATAAATATATTAAATTAAGCTTTAAAAATAATTTCTCAATTTATGACTTCTCTTTGTATTGTACATTGAACTATTTATTCATAACTAAAACAAAAGTTAACTGACATAAAATGCAAAAATGTTTATAAAATATAAATAAAAACCTCAAAATCTAAAAATAAGAAATGTTGCCTTATTAACTAACTGAAATAAATCACTGATGACAAAACCGCATAACAAACTAAAATATAATATAATAATATATATAATAATATCACTAATAGTATAAAAATAATATCAAAATAACACAAAATATGCTTGTGGTACATAATACAATACTTTCATTTACTTTTCTTTGCAACTTTTATGGCTTTAATATTGTGTCTTTAAAATGTCTTAAATATTTAGTTGTATTTAATTGTTACCAATGTTTTGTGCTCACGGAAATCTTTATTGTCAGAAATGACGACTGTATGATTCTCTGTTGTGTGTTTAATAACTGAAGGCCCTCACCGTCCAGAATGGCCCACTGGCCGTCGATCTCGGTGTGTTTGAGGTACGAGTCCTCGATGGTGGGGTCGTAGTCCGGGACGAAGATCTTCTGGAAGAACTGTATGGTGAGCGCGCTCTTCCCCACGCCGCCGTCTCCCACCACCACCAGCTTATACGTGGGCAGGTTGTCCCCGGGAACCACGCTGGTCGCCATGGAGACAGCTACACCTGCAATACAGAGGAAACGTGATGAAAGACGCTGCCGTCGATTTGATAGTAACATGTACAAACGCAGTGTGTATGTGTGTGTGTGCTGAAACAAATGAAACAAACCGGTTTCAGATAATCAGATTCCGTTTGAAAAAGTACATTTGCACTTTATGGAGTTTCTTTGTTATCAGAACACACAATGTTCATTTTTTTGAAAAAATAAATAATTGTTTTTATTATCATTAATAATAATTCTTATATAAATGATGGTTATTATGATTATTATTATTGTTATTAAAATATTGAGTTTAAAGATTAAAAATAACATTTATTATTATTATTACTATTATTGTTGTTGCTGTTAAAGTATTATTTAAAATAACTGTTTGTTGGTTTGCATTTTTGTAAAAAGCATTTATATGTATATATAATAATAATAAAAGGATGTATCAGTAATGATTATGGCTGTAACGATTCACTCAACTCACGATTCGATTCGATTCACAGTTTACTTTTTTTTTTTTTTTTTTTTTTCAAATATCTGCATGAAACAGAAACAGCAGACGAGCTGAATGAGACGCAGATTCACTCTCTGCCAGCAGGTGGTGCTTAAAGCGTTTCCTTGGTTTCCGCTGCAAGCAAAGCAGCGCTGCACTTATGAACTTTAATATGCATTATACAGAGGCAAGATGAAAAGAAAAACTACAATCTAAACTGTTCTGAAGACAGTAAGTTCCCCTCAGACATACATTCATATAAACTCCTGCCCCTAAATGAATCGTGATTTGTTTAGCATCTCAACCGATTTGAATCGTCACACATTTGAATCGATTTTCAACCGGCTCGCGGTTAATCGTTACATCCCAAGTAATGATGATGATAATAATAACAAAATAAATATTAAAAGTAATAAAAATAATCATGTAAAATATAAATATATAAGCATCAACATAATATTGAATTATATATTATATTATCCTATATTAGTAGTAGTATCATTAATAGTAATAATAATTATTATAATTAGTAGTAGTATATGAATTAGAATTATGATTATTGTTATTATTGAAAATAATTTATTGGCTTGCATTTTTGTAAAATCAGAATTAATAATAACAAATGGATTGATCAACAATGATAACAAAATAATTAAACATTCAAATAATAAAAAAAATATGTAAAAGAAAAATAAGAATAATGTAATAATCTAAAAATATACAACATCAAAATATATAACCAAATAATATTAAATTATATATTATTATTAATAGTAGTAGTATTAATAGAAATAATAATAATTATTATTAGTACTATTAGTAGTAGATATGAATAAGGATTGAATAAGGATTGTTATGATTATTGTTGTTACTATTAAAATATTAACATTAAAAATAACTATTTATTGGCTTGCATTTTTGTAAAAATCTAAATTAATAACAAATGGATTGATCAATAATGATAACAATAATGATGATGATGATAATTAATACTAAAACAATAAAATGTATGTAAAATAAAAATTAAGAATAATGTATTAGTAATGCAAAAATGTAAACACATATTGTAAAATAATATTAATGTATTATTTTTATATAATATATATAATTTTTTATATATCATACATTTTTTTAATACTAATTATTATTATTAATGATTTATTTATTTTTTTCAAATTAATTATGATTGCTGTGATCACTGTTATTATTAAAATAAAATATGATAAATAACGACTATTTATTGGTTTGCATTTTTTTTTTTAAATGGATCAATCAACGATTACCATGATAATAAAAGTAATAATAATAATTACTATAAATTATTATTACTATTATGTAAAATTAAAAACTTAGAATAATTTAACAATAAGGTAAAAATATAAATAAATATATAAAAAATAATGTCAAATAATATAATGATATTATATAAACAATATTACAATTAATATATTTAATAAATAAAAACACATTTTAATAATATAGGGTTGGGAAAACAATATTAACCAATAATATCTTAAAGGGGTCATATGATGCTGCTAAAGAGAACATTATTTTGTGTATTTGGTGTAATGAAATGTGTTTATGGTGTTAAGGTTAAAAAAACCTTACACATACTGTACATTATTGTTTCTCCTCTATGCCCCGCCTTTTTGAAGTCTGAAAAGCGAGGTGTGCTATGATTGGCAGAGCCGGGCGGGCTTGAGAACGGCGCGTTCGGCAGATTCGACAAATGAGCGTCCGGAGGGCTTGCGGCAAACACATGTGACGACCCCGGGCTGGACTCCGCTTCGTCCACGGTGATAGCCGCTCCGGCGATCCACAGTACAAAGTTGATGTATTCCCTCAGCAACCAGCACAGATCAGCTCTAGGCATGACGACGCGGATATAGTCCTCGTTTGGAAGACCAAACAAAGCAGTTTCGCTTTCACAACGATGCACACAGTGTCTTCACGACATGGTGGCAACAACAATACTACAGTGAGAATAAAAGTTACGCCTTCTTTCTTTGCGTGAACATTTGTGTGGCGTTATGCAAATCTTCCCACATAGTGATGTAGGTATGTGGGGGCGTGTTAGAACGAGCCGTTTTAGGTAGGTGTGGTTGACTCTGAACTTTTATAAAGAATTTCTCTTTGGATTTGAGACTTTAGTCTTTGCAACTTTACAGATCTTCTTTACGCACCAAGAGCTTGTAACACTCCAAAGAGAAAGGAAAAATTGAAATCACATCATATGACCCCTTTAATATGTTTTAATTTTCCCAATCCAATCCAATCCAATCCCGGTAAATATAATCATATTATTTCCTTCTGAGTATTCTGGTTCATACAGAATAATATCATAGGAAAACACTGAGTCAGTGAGTTGAACCCAAAAACAGGAAAAGTATGATTCACGAACGAATCATTCATGTTTTGTACACTGATTCACTGAAAACAAAAAAAATCTGACACAAAGGAACCAGAACATTCTTCGAAACCCCTCTGTTTGTTTGTGTTTCGCAAAAGAAACAAAGTGAGTTTAGAACAACATGAGGGTGAATAAAAGCTAACAGAACTTTCATTTTTGAGTGAGCTGCTCCTTTAAGAAGGAAAAAAAACAGACTTTTAATGTCCGAAATGTCACAAACGGACTCTACATTGGCATAAAGAAGCAGTGTGCAAAGCGAGGCTTGTCCCAGACATCCAACAAGAACATCACACACAGGAAATATGGTCTAGACCAGACACTTGGATTGCCACGGTGTGATTCTGCAGTGTGATCTCAGCTCCAAACTGCCAACAACAAGAAACACTCTGACAGATTGAGCTAAAACTGGACGAATAAAATTACGTCAAAGACTTCCAAAATACAGAGCCCGACAAACACGAGCTCTTCTGTTAGGATTCAACACCCTGAAGAGCTGGACCTTTAGCCCTGATGTCAGATGTCAGTATTACACGCTTCCTGTCAGCCACAATACAGGGAAGTTCAGGATTTCCTTTCTGAAATCATCAGGAATATGACTCCACTTTTTAGGGATCTCAAAAACACCTGGATCTAAATCAGGCCATTTATGATTCATTTTATAGGAAATTTTAGATGATGTGTACAGTTAAAGTCCGTGATTTCATACATGACTTGCTGAATTTGAGATTATTGGAGAATGTTTTACAAGAAAATACAATTTCAGTCTTTCTACGTTCAAATTTTAGATTTAATTCGATGTGTTACTTGCCATTTCTTGGAAATTTCTGGGTTAAAAGTGTTTCTACACCAGTTTTTTTTCACTGTATACCACAGTCTAAACGTGCGACAAATTGGCTATTTGTGTTGCGAAAAATTGTGATTGAACGATACTATTGCCGATATAAATATTACAACTATTTCTGAAAATAGGATGTACACTGCAAAAAATATATATATTTTCAAGTTTTAAATAAAACTACTTCAAAATGTTGTTTATTTCATTGTATTACTTGACGTTTCTTTGTAATTGTTTGTGAAATTTATTAGCAGTTCTTAGAGTTAAAATGATTCCTACACCAATTTTGTTTTTCAGTGTTTCACAAAAGGTTCTTCGTGGCAAAAGAAGGTTCTTCAGATTATAAAAAGGTAAGAAAGAGATGGTTCTTTGTGGAACCAAAAATGGTTCTTTGCGATATATATAGGTGAATTTGATTATTTTAAAACAAATCATTCACTAAAAATGAAGGAATAGAAATTTAGTAAGAAACATTTAGAATAAGTGTGGAAAACTGCTAGTTGGACACCCCTCTTCCTCTCGGTTTTGGTACGTTCCACTGTCATTTCAGACAGTCCATATGTGTTAATGTTAATATTACTTTATACATTTGTTTTACTCATTTTATTAGACAAATAAATTAACACTGTAGCAATAATTCCGACTAAATAATTAAACAACTATATAAAGTTGGTGGGCCTATTTAAATAAGGGACTGGAACCGATTCAATTATATAATATAAATATTTAGTACACATAAAATGCACATTAACTACCTGTCAGAAGTCACTAAAAGAAGTTGTCTGACGCGTTTCTCTTAAGGTTTAATAAATAAATAAATACAGTAGGGACGCTCTAACGTTACGCCTGTCAATCATTTTAAGCGTTCAGGTTTGTTGATATGATTTTTGCTGATGAGGGAACTTTAGATGGACGGTGTAATTTGGTAAAAAAGGTATGCTACATGATCAAAAAACCTATGGTTTATGTTAAAAAAAACTATAACAGTTATGATATTATATTTAGAGGGTTCAACAACAACTTTCAAATCTGACATGAGCTTTAAATCCATCCAAATGCATCCATTTCAAACTGACGCGCTGATGGTGTGGTTCGACTGAAAAATAATATGCATATTTCACATCCCACGTACATACATGTACATACAGACAAATGATGTGATTTACTTCAGGAGAATACGCTGGAGACGGGATCTGTAGCGGTGAAGATGTGCTCTAGAACCGCTCTGAGACTTCATAACGGTTGCCTAGTAACAGACAGGCTTTCTCTTGAACCCCCTCCAGTGCTCGGATCGTAATCTAGAGCGTCCCGCGCTCAGCGGAGCCGTAGAAGTCGCGCAGACTAGAGCTGTTGGCGTCTGTAAAGTGTTACTGTGATGTAATTGGGGCAGAGGTGCAGATCCAGGTCACACCTTGGAAATGAGACATATATATAGATCCTCTCCAGTAGATGGAGCTACAAACACACACGCTCGCGCGCACGCTTGGGCCTGAGGCTGGTGATGTTAATAATGCAGGGGTTAGGTTGTAAAAAATGTGGGGTGTCTATGATATTCCATCACACACATGAAACAATTTATTAACAAATAAAATTACGAATTTGACCTGTTTTAAAGTAAATTTACACAAATTACTTCCAATAATCAATCAATCAATCATTCTATCTATCCATCCAAAAATGTAAAATAATATATTTTCACAATTGTTTTATATTTTTTACATTATTAGATAGATCGATAGACAGTATACTGTTAAAAATGTAAAAAAATTTGAATAATGAAAAAAAAATCTATCTATCTGATGTGTTTTAGCACGTCACTTCCTGTTTGTTGCTACCGCATGTTTTGAGTTTTATACACCATCATTTCCGTTTTTATAACGTGTAATAGACAGTATACGGTTAAAAATGTAAAAAAATTAGAATAATGTAAAAAAAAATCTATCTATCTGATGTGTTTTAGCACGTCACTTCCTGTTTGTTGCTACCGCATGTTTTGAGTTTTATACACCATCATTTCCGTTTTTATAACGTGTAAATATATCCCCTATCGTATTCTACAACAAAAACCATCAGAGCACCTTGTTATCACTAGTTTTATTTTGATTTCCCGAGTCCGCTATCAGTTTATAGCCCATTATCATCGCCAACGTGGTTGCTGCTAATCTCGCTTACATTGCTAATACGCTATTCACACACATTACCATTGTTTTACTCACTGTTACTTGCTTTAATGGTGGATGTGTGTCTACCTTTGAGTGCAGGTGAGGACATGTTCGAGCTGCATTCGGTGCAGCTCAAGCTGGAGGCCGTGGAGAAGCAGATCCGCGACCTGGTGGAGAAGCAGGCCCAGCTGGGAGAGCGGAGAGCCGCGCTGGAAACATCCCGGGCTGACGCTCACAAGTCCGGGGTAAGTAAACAGCACGCTGCTAACAGTCCCACCACCTCTATTCCGTGTGTTTCTCTGCACAGGCCCAGTGCACCCAGGACGCGATCTTCCCAGATGTCCCTGAGTGCACCCGCCTCTCGACCTCTCCGGTCTTCGAGATCTCCACTCGGAACCACTTCACTCCCCTCCACGAGACGGAACGCAACGCTGTGAACGTTGGAGACTCCATCGTCTGGCACGTCTGTGCTATGTTAGCTGAAGCTAAAGTGCACACTCACTGTTTCCCTGGTGCTCGTGTTCTCGATGTTTCTGCACAGATACCCGCGATCCTGAAGGGCAACGAGAGCAGCGGCGCGGTCGTGTTTCACGCGGGGGTTAACGACACTAAGCTGCGGCAGACGGAAACACTGAAGAGGGACTTCAGGAGCCTGATCGAGACAGTACGCAGCACATCGCCCGCGACGATTATCCTCTTGTTAGGACTGCTTCCCAGACACGAAAGGTTCAGTAGACTTTTTGCTTTAAACGAATGGTTATTGTCATGGTGTAAAGAACAGAAACTGCTCTTTGTTAATAATTGGAATCTTTTCTGGGAGCGTCCTAGGCTTTTTCACGCTGATGGCCTGCACCCCAGCGGAGTCGGAGCGGAACTCCTGTCAGACAACAACTCCAGGATGCTACGCTCCATATGACTAGTAAGCCAATTCTCAAATAACTGCCATGATGGCTTTTGTTCTACCCACTTAAATGATAGAAGTACCTGCACTGTCCAATCTATAAAGATTGTGTCTGTTCCCCGAATAGTGAGGGTAAAAATATAAATTTAATGCAGGATCTAGAAAAAATCTGATCGTGATTAAACCAGAAAAAATGCAAAATAAATTAACAAAAACCATTTTTAAAGTTTGGGCTCCTAAACATTAGATCAGTGATTCCCAACCCTGGTCCTGGAGGCACCCCAATGTAGCGAATCAGCTCATGGGGAAATATGAATAATTAACCATAACTAGTTATAATTAACTATTCATATTTTAGATCTTACTCGCACCCAAAGCAATTACTGTAAATGAAATGATCACAGATAATAGTTTTGATGTACTCTGCTTGACTGAAACCTGGCTCAAACCAAATTATTATATTGGTCGAAATGAGTCTACTCCACCAAGCTACTGTTATAACCATGAGCCCTGTCAGACTGGTCGTGGTTACTCAGAAAACAGGATACAAGTTTAACTCATTCGAAATACTTCTGCTTAATGTTACACTGTCAGATATGCAAAATAGATCTTTAATAAGACTAAGTTTGATACTTAGCGAGTCTCGGCGGTCTGAAAGAGATTCCTGATGCAAATCTTAAAGCTTCCCGTAGATCTTTGCTGAATTCGGGTCGATGAGAAGAACCAGTTTGAGTCAGTGTTACTTGATGAATGGAAAGGACTAGGCCGAAGAAAGGCCTGGCACAGATGCTTTGTATCCTGAAGCGTTTTTCTCACATCATCTTTGCTTCTGACTGAATCACCGACTGGGGCGGGTCCCTGGAGCCGGGCCTTTAAGGTCGGAGAAGATCTCCGCCTTTCAAGATGGGCTTGTCCCATGAGCAAAATGGGATTTCCGAGCGGGAGGTGGCAATTGCTGGAGGGTTTACGACCCTTTGTTCTCTAAGCATGGTAATTTGCAAATGGACTTAAATCGAAACTATTAACGATTCTCAGGGTGCTAATATATATTGCCTATGTACCACCATATAATATACACGCTTGTTTCGATCATACGAAGGCAAATTCATAGATACTAAACAAGGTAAGATTACATATAGTGAAAAGGGATGATCAGGAATGGGTCCCCTCACAAGCATACTAAAATAGTCTAAGAATATCAAAGACAAAATACACAATGACAATAATATACTCAATGGCCTGAAGAAATATGTGTGTTCATTCAAATAACGTTTTTTCTATGAATTAACTAGAACACAGTCCATTTCTACTCTGCTTTTCCTTGGGACAAGAGTGGGCTATCCTTCTCACATTCCTGGGGGGTCATAAAACCAGTGATATCATGATTAGTTGTCACGGTGACCAGAGGGCCTGGTGTTCAGCAGACATCCTGGCATCCAGTTTATTGAGTGAGGGGACTGTGATGATTTGTTAACCTAATGAATAATTGATTTGTTAAATCAAATTAAAATTAGTGTGTCAGATTGGTCGAGACGCTACACCAACACTGCACGTTTTGCATGTCTCCTTAATCAAACACACCTGATTCAGGTCATCGGCTCATTAGTAGAGACTCCAAGACCTGAAATTGGTGTCAGAGAAAGGAGACATGCAAAATGTGCAGTGTTGGGGTGCCTCCAGGACCAGTGTTGGGAACCACTGCATTAGATTACTCGCACCCAAAGCAATTACTGTAAATGAAATGATCACAGATAATAGTTTTGATGTACTCTGCTTGACTGAAACCTGGCTCAAACCAAATTATTATATTGGTCGAAATGAGTCTACTCCACCAAGCTACTGTTATAACCATGAGCCCTGTCAGACTGGTCGTGGTTACTCAGAAAACAGGATACAAGTTTAACTCATTCGAAATACTTCTGCTTAATGTTACACTGTCAGATATGCAAAATAGATCTCTCCTATCTCTTGCTCTGGCTACTATGTATAAACCACTGTCAGACTCTGTTCTGTGTTTTGTTCCCCACGTGCTTTCCATGACCCGTTTTCTTTCATGTGCAATTATGTTTATTGATCCCAGGTGTTTCTCGTCAAGTCCTGTGTATTTATAGTGATTCCTGTTTTGAGTTCCCTGTACTGTCTCGATCGTCAATCCTCGTTACTACGTGTGTGTTCCATGTGGTAAATAAAGACTGTTGAATTCTCCTACGTCCCCTTCGCTCCTCACTCCGACACAGTAGGCAACACCGTGACAGAAGACAGCACCAAAACTGAAAGTAAGTGGCGCCCCTTCTCCCCGTTTTGTTTTCGTGTTTTGAAAATTCTTTTGTTTTCCCATTTTTTGCTCCCCCCGCGATCATGGAAATCGCCGCTCGATTTATTTCCCTAGCCCGTAGAACTCTCCCATTCTTCGAGTACGCCTGGGAATTCTGCGGGCTTGCCACGGCGACGGCATTGGATAACGCCACCATCAATTCTCTGTTCTGGCTCGAGGCCAACTACCATCGCCCCGTGGACCTCCCAGACACCAAGGGACTATGCTGGAGGGAAGGGATCTACCGGTGTCTGGGGAGTGTCCGGGCCTGAGCCAGAACCAGCCCGCCAACCGCGGCATTCCCAAATCCACCGGCCGTTCCTCAGTCAAGCCCGCCGGCCCCGGAGGGCTCCAGTCCCCGAGTTTAGCCCACTGAGGGCTCCTGTCCCCGAGTTTAGCCCAGAGAGGGTTCCAGTCCCCGATTTTAGCCCAGAAAAGGTTCCAATCCCAGAGTCTAGCCTAGTGAGGGCTCCTGTCCCCGAGTTTAGCCCAGAGAAGTTTCCAGCACCCGTGTCTAGCACAGAAAGGGCTCCAGTCCCTGAGTTTAGCCCAGAGAAGGTTCCAGTCCCCGTGTCTAGCACAGAAAGGAACTGAAAGTAAGCGGCGCCCCTTCTCCCCGTTTTGTTTTCGTGTTTTGAAAATTCTTTTGTTTTCCCATTTTTTGCTCCCCCCCGCGATCATGGAAATCGCCGCTCGATTTATTTCCCTAGCCCGTAGAACTCTCCCATTCTTCGAGTACGCCTGGGAATTCTGCGGGCTTGCCACGGCGACGGCATTGGATAACGCCACCATCAATTCTCTGTTCTGGCTCGAGGCCAACTACCATCGCCCCGTGGACCTCCCAGACACCAAGGGACTATGCTGGAGGGAAGGGATCTACCGGTGTCTGGGGAGTGTCCGGGCCTGAGCCAGAACCAGCCCACCGGCCACTCCGATGTCAAGTCAGCCGGCCACGGCATACTCCAGCCCACCGGTCGTTCCTCAGTCAAGCCCGCCAGCCATTCCTCAGTCAAGCCCGCCAGCCGCGGCATACTCCAGCCCGCCGGCTGTTCCTCATTCAAGACCATCGACCACGCCTTTCACCCCGAACTTAAAGGGGAATTTAAGGAGGAGAAGGCGGTTGGCTCCAGCCCCAGAGCTCGCTCCAGTGTCGGCTCCAGCCCCAGAGCTCACTCCAGTGTGGGCTCCAGCCCCCGAATCCAGCCCAAAGTGGGCTCCTGTCCCCGAGTTTGGCCCAGTGAGGGCTCCTGTCCCCGAATTTCGCCCAGTGAGGGCTCCAGTCCCCGAGTTTAACTCCGAGAAGGCTCCAGTCCCCGAGTGTAGCACAGAAAGGGCTCCAGTCCCCGAGTGTAGCACAGAAAGGGCTGTAGTCCCCAAGTCAAGCCGAGGGAGGGCCACTGTTCCTGAGTTAGGCCTATGGAGGGCCTCTAAAGACTATATTCTCCCCGAAGGATTTTTTTTGTGGGGGGGGGAGGGGGGGGGTAGTATGGGTCCGTCCGTAGTGGCCGGGCCGAGTGGCGAGGAGTCCAGCCATGGCCTCCTGAGTTCCCTGCTCCGCCATGGACTTCTGAACTGTCTGCATGGCCTCATGAGTTTCCTGCTCCGCCGTGGCCTCCTGAACTGTCTGCTCCGCCATGGCCTCCTGAACTGCCTGCTCCGCCATGGCTTCCTAGTCTGCCTGCCCCGCCATGGATTCCTAGTCTGCCTGCTCTGCCATGGCTCCCCAAGCTGCCTGATCCGCCATGGGTTCCGTAACGGGTACCGCCCTGGAGGCCGTCCGTCCCTGTCTGCCTGTCCTGAGAGGACTCCAGAGAGCCCACCCCCCCTCCCTGGTGGAATTGTTATGGCGTGGGACGCGCCTTCCGGGAGGGTGGAATAATGTCAGACTCTGTTCCGTGTTTTGCTCCCCACGTGCTTTCCATGACCCATTTTCCCATGTGCAATTATGTTTATTGATTCCAGGTGTTTCTCGTCAAGTCCTGTGTATTTATAGTGTTTCCTGTTTTTAGTTCACTGTGCTGTCTCAATCATCAATCCTCGTTCTCATGTGTGTGTTCCATGTAGTAAATAAAGATGGTTGAATTCTCCTTCACTCCTCGCTCCGACACAGTAGGCAACACCGTGACAACCACCAGGGCCATATACAGATTTCCTAAAAGAATTTGCAGATTTCCTCTCAGACCTATTGGTAGATGTTGATAAAGCGCTAATTGTCAGAGATTTTAACATTTACGTTGATAATACAAATGATGCACTAGGACTTGCGTTTACTGACCTAATAAACTCTTTTGGAGTCAAGCAAAACGTCACTGGGCCCACTCATCATTTTAATCATACACTAGATTTAATTATATCGCATGGAATTGATCTTACTGATATAGATATCGTACCTCAAAGTAATGATGTTACTGACCATTTCCTTGTATCGTGCATGCTGCGTATTACTGATATTAACTATATGGCTCCGCGTTATCGTCCAGGCAGAACTATTGTTCCAGTCACCAAAGACAGATTCACAAATAACCTGCCTGATTTATCTCAACTGCTCTGTGTACCCATAAACACATATGAACTAGACGAAATAACTAGCAACATGGGCACTATCTTCTCTAATACATTAGAAGCTGTTGCCCCCATCAAATTGAAAAAGGTTAGAGAAAAACGTACTGCGCCATGGTACAACAGTAATACCCATTCACTCAAGAAAGAAACTCGTAATCTTGAGCGCAAATGGAGAAAAACTAACTTGGAAGTTTTTAGAATTGCGTGGAAAAACAGTATGTCCAGCTATAGACAGGCTCTAAAAGCTGCCAGGGCCGAGCATATTTACAAACCAAAAAACCAAAACAATCCAAGGTTTTTATTTAGCACAGTGGCTAGATTAACAAATAACCAGATGCCACCCGATCTAAATATTCCCTCACAGTTTAATAGTAATGACTTAATGATTTTTTTCACTGATAAAATAGATAACATCAGAAATACAATAACAAATTTAGATTCTACAGCGTCCAGTACTTCAGCTTCATTCATCACACCCAAAGAAAAACTGCAGTGCTTTACAAATATATGACAGGATGAGCTAAATAAACTTATCACTGCATTTAAATCAACAACATGCCTATTAGATCCTGTACCCACTAAATTACTGCAAGAGGTTTTACCTGTAGCAGAAGAACCGCTTCTCAATATTATTAACACATCGTTATCTTTAGGTCACGTCCCAAAACCATTCAAGCTGGCGGTTATTAAGCGTCTTATTAAGAAACCACAACTAGATCCTAATGAACTGGCAAATTACAGACCCATTTCAAATCTTCCATTTATGTCTAAAATTTTAGTGCTCCTTCTTGCAAAAAAAAAGATCTCTATGAAGAACTTCGGTCAGGTTTCAGGCCCCACCATAGCACAGAAACTGCACTTGTTAAAATTACAAATGACTTGCTTCTTGCGTCAGACCAAGGCTGCATCTCATTGCTAGTTTCGGCACCATAGATCATGACATACTCATAGATAGATTACAAAACTATACAGGTATTCAAGGGCAGGCTTTAAGAAGGTTTAGATCCTACCTGTCCCATCGCTACCACGTTGTTTATTTAAACGGGGAGTCATCTCAATTATCACCAGTAAATTATGGAGTGCCACAAGGATCTGTCCTAGGTCCTCTGCTATTTTCAATATACATGTTGCCTCTTGGTAATATTATTAGAAAATACGGGATTAGTTTCCACTGTTATGCTGATAATACTCAACTATATATCTCAACAAGACCAGATGAAACTTCTAAATGATCTAAGCTAACAGAG
>NW_015505266.1:1359850-1360326 GCF_001515645.1 Sinocyclocheilus grahami | reverse complement strand
TGGATGACCAATAATTTTCTCCTATTAAATTCGGATAAGACAGAGATATTACTTATTGGACCAGAAAGCAGTACACAGAATCTTTTGGATTACAATTTGCAACTAGACAGATGTACTGTTACTTCCTCTACAGTCAAAAATCTGGGTGTTATATTAGACAGCAACTTGTCTTTTGAAAATCACATTTCCCATGTTACAAAAACACAGCATTCTTCCATCTTAGAAACATTGCCAAGCTACGAAACATGTTACCTGTTTCTGATGCAGAAAAGCTAGTTCATGCATTCATGACCTCTAGACTGGACTATTGTAATGCACTGCTAGGTGGTTGTCCTGCATCTTCAATAAACAAGCTACAGATAGTCCAAAATGCAGCGGCTAGAGCAAAATATTACTACAAGGCCCTTAATGGGTTAGCTCCTGCATACCTAACTAGTCTTCTACCACGCTACAATCCATCACGCCATCACGCTTCG